>NW_019397230.1:0-57086 GCF_000591075.1 Eurytemora carolleeae
TTGATAACAATAGTAGGCTTAGAATTCACCGTTGCTTCATCTTTCCGGAAGCGCCTGATCCAATCAGGGTTCAGTCACGTGCTTGGTGACGATTTAGAACAATAAAAATTGCAACGGCATGGTAACATATCTATCTATCTATCTCATCATCCAATTAGAGATGAATCCTGAAATCAGTTTTGCACCATCATAAACAGAAATGTGTTCTTCTACTGAAAAAAGGGAGAGAAGTGTGGTCAAACAATAGCAGTAGAATATGTACAATGTTTAGGAGATAAGTATTAATAGTATGGTTAATTTAACGGGTACATATGTACAAGATTGGCGTACAGTACACTAGGAGAATAAGATACTAACTAACTATATACACTGTACAGGGTCAAGTGTTTAATGAACAGTACAAGGAGAATAAGAAACTTACCAATATGTACACTGTACAGGGTATTGTGTACAGTACAAGGAGAATAAGAAACTTATTAATATGTACACTGTATCAAGGTAATAAGGGAAGAAAAGTTAATTGCTGTTGCGTATTCTCTGTGTACATATTGAAACCATTTCTTTCTGAGCCCGAAATTCAAAAGAGTATCGTTGGACGAAACTCCCGAGTTTCCTTTTTTGAGGTCTAAACATTTACGTAGATTTTGATTTAAGAGATTCGAAAAAAATGGAAAATATGAAGAAACTGAAAAAAAAATAATATTACATTACAAAAATATTGCTATTCACAAAAATGCCTAACCCCATTCGTGAAACCCGGGTTTTAAAACTGGTTTTTATAACGATACCCTGTCTTAAGTTTGGGGTTCTGGGTGTTTGTAAACAAGAATAGATGCTTCAATGTTACTCTAGTATCCGAGGAGGATAAAACATTTAATTTTGATAATTTTGATAATTCACATAATAGGTTCCTATGACCAGAATACTTCATTGATTTTTTACGTAAAAGATGGTTCTCAAGTCAGGCTGTAACATCCGTTTTGTGTTTACTTTACCGCCCAGAGACAGTACACTGCCGCACTAAAAATGCGTACACCTCTGAATAACTGTCTTTAAATTATAATTCTTTGCACTGTATAGGGTCTTGTGTTTGTTGTACAGTACAAGGAGAATAAGAAATGAATTTTTTATGTACACTGTACAGTGTACAGGGTCTGGTGTTTGGTGTACAGTACAAGAAGAATAAGAAATGAATTTTTATGTACACAGTACATGGTCTGGTATTCGGTGTACAGTATATAAGAATAAGAAACTAACTAATTATGTACACTGTACAGGGTTTGGTGTTTGGTGTACAATACAAGGTGAATATCTACGCTGTGGTGGATATTAAAGATTCTCCTGAAGGAGTTGAAAGCAAGGAATTACATGAAAAAATAGTTCAGGTAAAACCTCTTCTAAGATTTTTAATTAGTATACATACCAGTCTCAAACCTGAAACTTTGGGTCAAATCTTTCATTATACCTGTATACATCACTGTAAACAGTATTGTACCTGAATATATCACTGTAAACAGTATTATACCTGTATACATCACTGTAAACAGTATTGTACCTGTATACATCACTTTAAACAGTATTATACCTGTATATATCACTGTTAACAGTATTGTACCTGTATATATCACTGTAAACAGTATTGTACCTGTATATATCACTGTAAACAGTATTGTACCTGTATATATCACTGTAAACAGTATTGTACCTGTATATATCACTGTAAACAGTATTGTACCTGCATATATTACTGTAAACAGTATTGTACCTGTATATATTACTGTAAACAGTATTGTACCTGTATATATTATTGTAAACTGTATTGTACCTGTATAAATCACTGTAAACAGTATTGTACCCGTATGAATCACTGTAAACAGTATTGTACCTGTATATATCACTGTAAACAGTATTGCACCTGTATATATCACTGTAAACAGTATTGTACTTGTACATATTACTGTAAACAGTATTTTACCTGTATATATCACTGTAAACAGTATTGTACCTGTATACATCACTGCAAACAGTATTGTACCTGTATCTATTACTGTAAACAGTATTGTACCTGTATATATCACTGTAAACAGTATTGTACCTGCACATATTACTGTAAACAGTATTGTACCTGTATACATCACTGTAAACAGTATTGTACCTGTATATACCACTGTAAACAGTATTGTACCTGTATACAGCACTGTAAACAGTATTGTACCTGTATATAGCACTGTAAACAGTATTGTACCTGTATATATTACTGTAAACAGTATTGTACCTGTATATGTTACTGTGAACAGTATTGTACCTGTACATACAGACCATATACGGTTCAAACGAGACAGTACACCAAATGATTAATCTTCTTATGAGATTATTATATTATAGGATGAATTAACAAAAACGGTACTTTTATGAAGACCTAAAACTTTAAAAGTAATAAATATGCTAGTTGAATAGTTTTTAATAATAAACTGAGTAGATTAGTGCAGAACGAAAAAGGTTTACTGGTTTACAGGTTTTCAGCCAAACCATGAATTGAAGTAAAAAATAAGCTCAATAAACCATTTACAATTGAATCTAAATAAAAACTACGGAACGGAAAAGATCAGTTTTCTGATTGATACATATAATGGACCTATTTATAAATATACAGGGTGAGTTCAAAAAAAAAAAAAGTTTGATTAGCGGCGCCTGGTGCAAAATTGTACCTTTTTTGTGAAACTCTCCTATGTATAGTGTTTTTTCAATATTTTTTGAAAATTTTAATTTTTTGGTATTCCAATGGCCCCAAAAAAATCTGCGAACCTTTTCAAAAGTTCAGAAAAGCAAAAATGTGTATATAAATTATTTCAATCGATATCTAAAATTTTGTAAAGATTGAATTACAGAAAGTTAACAAAATTGTAATAAGAAAATTCGCAATTTTCAGTTTTGGTCTAATTTTTAAGGAAAAGTTATTTAAATTCTCTAGTTCTTCCTAGTAAATTGTAAAGTTTTAAATATACGCTGTTCAGTTGAAACCTTCAGAACCATTGAAAAACAACTTTGAATAGCCCTGTATATATATATATATAAATACAGAAACTCAAGAGCTGATATTGAAATACTACAAATTGCCTGATCACCATCTCAAAACTCCAAATAAACCCTCCTGGGGGGGCGATATATATAAAATACAACTATATATATACATATATTCAAACTAACCACGTACTTCTAATCTTAAATTTCTACCAATATCTTTAGTGTGCAAATCTGCTTTGTGCAAATCCGGTATTTGCAGATTTGCAACTCTCCTACAGCATTGCAGAGTTTAATCTGATTTTTAACATCAAAATACTGTTGATCTGAAATTCTGAATTTAAAAATCTCCCGGTTGAGTACATATTATTTATTTTTATAACTTCTGATACCTTTTTCGGGACACTTTATGAAATAATATATGAAAGATTAATATACTGTTTATTATTAAGACTGAAGGAGGTCTGATTGTGTACAGTGAGGAGTTGGATGAGGGGTTATTATCCCGCCAAGTCAGTGAAGTAGTCACCTAGCCTTTAAATAATTCAACCCTAACCTGGCAAACCAACCAGATGAATTATCATCACAGCTCGTAATCATGGTTTAGAAGCTTTAAAATAGCTTTGATATATTGTAAACATACATACATTACATACATACTATGTAAAATACCCAACAGTTATTCTTTTGATAAACCGACTTCAAGGTTGCTTGAATATGGTTGAAACTATTGAAGTTCAAAAATATTTTTTCTTCTTTATAATATTTGAACTATAGTATTAGAGTTTGGATACTAATATCTGAACTATAGTTTCAGAGCTTGGATACTAATATCTGAACTATAGTTTCAGAGCTTGGATACTAATATCTGAACTATAGTATCAGAGTTTGGATTCTAATATATGAAATATAGTTTCAGAGCTTGGATTCTAATATATGAACTATAGTATCAGAGTTTGGATTCTAATATATGAACTATAGTTTCAGAGCTCTGATACTAATATCTGAACTATAGTTTCAGAGCTCTGATACTAATATCTGAACTATAGTTTCAGAGCTCGGATACTAATATCTGAACTATAGTTTCAGAGCTCTGATACTAATATCTGAACTATAGTTTCAGAGCTCGGATACTAATATCTGAACTATAGTTTTAGAGCTCTGATACTAATATCTGAACTATAGTGTCAGAGCTTTGATAACAATATCTGAACTATAGTTTCAGAGCTTTAATACCAATATCGGAACTATAGTTACCCTGTAAAATACATTTCGTAAACCCCTGAATCTATATGATCACTAATAGTGCAAACTTTTTTTTAAGACTGGTTTTAGCATTTAATATATTTAGTTTAAATTTATTTTTCACAAATAGTATTTTTACAAGATGATTGTAATCTGGAATCTTCCTCGAAATTTGTAACGAAATTGAAAATGTGTAAAGAACTTGAAAAGGTGCAAAGAAATTGAAAATGTGTTAAGAAATTGAAAACGTGCTAATTGACACAAATTCAAATTTTCTATTCGTTAAATCTTTCCCCCCTGATGGTATAAACCTTTAATATTGCAAACATAGATGATTGAATCTAACAGAATACACTGTTTTAAATATCGCAGGTCTAAGACACTGTGTTGCAAAGATATAGGGAGTTTGTGACAAAGACTCAATTCCTTTATCTGAACACCAAACAATATGTAAACCGAAAACCTGCAGTAACCATCATGCACAATATAGAAAACAGAATTACTGGAATTGACAGAAACAAGATTGTTCTTATTTTTTCTCAATTGCATCTTTTTTTGTAAAGAAGAACATTTTTTATTTTTAATAGATTTTTATCTTACATTTCTTTAAGTTTCGATGTTCAAATAAAGTCAATGTTTCGCTAAATAATGAGAGAAAACCAACTGATAGATTTACTGAGGCATTTCCTCCACCTTTCTTTATCAATACCCCTATGATCATTTTTGTGCAGTTTACTTTAACTAAAAATCATTTTGTTCACTAATTTTTGAATTTATGAAAATGTTATTTTTATTGTTTTAAAAACCAAAACAAAGTCTTTTGCTACATTAGTATTGGAAATTTGTTATATTTTTGCTTAATCAGTTTTGATTTAAACTTTAAACAAAAAATCTGATTATATTGTGTTGAAATCAAGTGAAACACATTGAACTTGGTTAAAAACCTAGTTTTTGCCTGCTGAAATTGAATTGAACTAAAGTGAATTTTTTGCAAAACTTAAATTAATATTTGTTTACATTTAATAAAAGAATAAATAGTTGTATAATATAGATATTTAAACGTAGAGAAGAAAATTATAGATATCTGTTAATTATTGTATCTTAGAGGTTGCACGGATATGTTTTTTTAATTGTAGTACTCTATATTTTGTAATATGATCGAGTATTCACCCTAAAAAAGGATGATTTTTATCAGAAATTAATGAGATAGAATATCAGGTTTCTTTATATAAAGCTACGATTATGTAAGTCACACTTTTCAAAATGCCCAATGGTGTTTTATCAATAGTCTAAATACGTCTATTATGTGCGTCATCACTCTGTGTCCTTAGTAGCATGCGTGTGAATATGTGCGTCCTCTTTGTCCACTGGAGTAATACAAACTTCATTCTTACAAATGGTTGTTTTTCGATCGTTTTCAAAGTTCGCGGATAAGTTAAATATTAAAGATTAATTTCCATGCTTATTTGGCGATTGTGCATTGCACAACGATGCTGTACGTATGTAGTCTCTGACATTCTTATTCTTGTACTATTCCTGCATATTGCAGCCCATGACATTCTTGTACTATTCCTGCGTTTTGCAGCTCCTGACATTCTTGTCCTATTCCTGCGTATTGCAGCTCCTGACATTCTTGTACTATTCCTGCGTACTGCAGCCCCTGACATTCTTGTATACTATTCCTGCGTACTGCAGCCCCCGAAATTCTTGTACTATTCCTGCGTACTGCAGCCCCCGACATTCTTGTACTATTCCTGCGTACTGCAGCCCCCAACATTCTTCTACTATTCCTGCGTGCTAGAGCCCCCGACATTCTTGTACTATTCCTGCGTATTGAAGCCCCTGACATTTTTGTACTATTCCTGTGTATTGCAGCCCCTGACATTTTTGTACTATTCCTGTGTATTGCAGCCCCTGACATTTTTGTACTATTCCTGTGTATTGCAGCCCCTGACATTCTTTTCCTATTCCTGCGTATTGCAGCCCCAGGCATTCTTTTCCTATTTCTGCGTAGTGCAGCCCCCGCCATTCTTGTCCTATTCCTGCGTATTGCAGCTCCTGACATTCTTGTCCTATTCCTGCGTACTGCAGCCCTTGACATTCTGTACTATTCCTGCGATCTGCATCTCCTGAAATTCTTGTACTATTTCTGCGTACTGCAGTCTCTGGTGTTCTTGTACTTTTCAGTCTCCGTTGTTATTAATGTACTATTTCTGCGTATTTGTTGTGTACTCCTAACTTTCGTATCATGATGTTAACATATACATTAACAATAAAATTTACCTGTAACATTTATACGTTGATATTATCTAACAATAACATTTTTATGTTAATATAAAAATTAATCAAATTAATAAAAAACATCAATGGTCTCATATAGGGCCTCTAATGGCTACTCTGACTAAATCATGGTTTTGGTGAGCTGCTGACGTCTCTAAATCTTTTCTATATGGCTGTTAAAATCTAGTTTTATATTTAGATTATCCAGAAACCGCTACTTCTGCTATAAAATATATATTTTTCTTCTGAACAAGCTTGCAGTAACAAAGACGACATCTTAATATATTACGGGTTTACAGGATCCATTCAAGGATAAATTTATGAACGGGAAAAGAAATTTTAAATTGAAATCACTATAAGTCAATGCAAGCTAAAATTCATAAATGTTTGTAAATGAAAAAGTTATAAGAATATACAGTTTTTAAATTAATGTTTATTAAAACAATACAGTTTTTAAATTAATGTCTATTAAAACAATATAGGTTTTTAAATTAATATCTATTAAAACAATACAGTTTTTAAATTAATGTCTATTAAAGCAATACAGTTTTGAATTAATATCTATTATATCTATTGAAACAATAAAGTTTTAAAATTAATATCTATTGAAACAATACAGTTTTCAATTAATATCTATTTAAGTTTTTTTGATTAATTTACGAGGTGTTGATTATATAAGGTGTGTTGAAAATATCTTTGAATTATTGTGGAAGGTTTATTATTATTCTAAAATAAAGGAAAGTAAGTATAATATCCTATCCAACGAGTTATTTTACCTAGATCAATAATTTCTTTACGCAGCGTGAAAGTACAATACAGTTTTCTCTCCACCACCACGTGAAAGGTAAACCAATTGGGGAGGGGGGGGGGGAGGTCCTCAGTTGTGGTGTCACATTCCTCTACCTTTATTAGCTAGGATAGTTTAGAGCCAACGAGAAATATCTTGTATAAATGTTGTTTATTTGTTGTTTAAGTGCATGCATGCTGTACAGTGTACGGTGTACGGTATTCCTTGTTTATTGGTTGCTATGTTATAAGGTAGAAAGCATACTAATGTTAAACGAGTATTTTCTAGAACACGAATTAGAAACTACATTTAAACATTTTAAATAACAAGGGAGTAAAGTGATTTCTAAACAACTACCCATGTTTTTTCAACATTTTTGTAAATTCATTCTTTTTTATTGTTTATGAATCAGAACAGTAAGAAAAAGATTTATATATTTATATAAAAATATGTAAATCATGGCCCGGCTTCCAACGGGTTTATTACAAAGAATTTGTAAGAATTGTTTCGTTACTTGTTCATTATTCTAATCTTTCTGCAAGTATAGGAGAATATTTTTACTGACAAAAAAAAAAGAAATTAATTCCTTGCCACAACCTTAAATTTTCAAATCTCTATATCTTTGCAACTTTAATGTGTAAACCTTAGATATTTAAAAAGAATTCATAGTTTGAAATATCTAAGGTCTACGACGTTGGGTTGCAAAGATATAGGGATTAGAAAATTAGAGTTTGTGGTAAAAACTCGATTTATTAATCATGGTTCTCAGAAAAGGGACTGTAAACATCGACTCTTAATCCAACGTCTGCATGACCTGTACATGCATTAAAACCTTCTTGGAAAAAGTCTTAATGAAAGATTTAACGATTCGTATTTTGTATTGATATATTAAAATTACATGTATAATAAGCCTCCAACCCAGGACCTAGCTTTCCTTTTGTCAGTTCTACCTTTAACCATCATGTTTCAGTCAACTTTATAAAAATGTAAATTAGTTAAGTAAAATATAGAAAACTAATGAAAATGAAAAAGTTCAATGCTTTTAGTAAAGTTAATAAACTTAAATTGAATACTCGAACAGAATTAAAAAGTTTAAAAAGTGTAAAGTTTAATCAATATTTATTAAAAATTGTCATGTTTTATCATAAATTACTTCCTGTACATTAGGATCCAGTATTATTCGTGATTTCTTAAGAAACCGACTTAGAATTTTGTTAATTGACGTCACATGTCACCCCCCCCCCCACAGCTATAAACAGACTAAAAACCTAATTTAATTAGGTTAATCGTTCAATCGATAATTTAACATGATAAAATATATGGATCACATGCTATTGTCCGTACGCACCCATATACCCTTTCTAACAAATATAATTTTGCTTCAAATATCATATTAAGAAATTGAGTCTATGTCACAAACTCTGATTTTCTAATCCCTTTATCTTTGAAACCCAATGTCGTAGACCTTAGATATTTCAAAATATAAATTCTGATGGAACAGATAATCTAAGTTTGAAATATTAAACTAATAGGTTACAAAGATATATTTTGCAATTAGAAAATTTAAGTTTGTAGCAAAGACTCAATTCCTTACAGTACGCGTTATGCACGAAAGGAAAATTAACACCTTTTTGAAAATTTTTGCATTCTAACATTTTGCGTTATCAACAGCACTTTAATATGTAAAATACAGTTTATCGAGCAAGACTGATTTGGAAATACAAAATCAAATTCAAATTTTTCATATTAGGAACTCGATCAGCTAAGTTAACTTCATTACATTCATCGACATTTTCTGTCCAACTAATCATAGTGTTTTTGTGCCAGCCAACACTCGGTTTTAGGTAAATTTCATAGATTATTTCCCATTATCTTTAAACAATCGTAAAACATTGAAATATCTAGACATTTTGAAATATCTTTAAAGGAAATATATTGATCCAATGAACCGCAAAGGATTCGAGTCTTTGCCACAAACTCAGAATTTCTAATCCTTTATCTTTGGAACCCAATGCCGTAATATTTCAAACTACGATGTCTGAGATATAAGGATTAGAAAATTTGAGTTTGTGACAAAGTCTCATTTCCTTTCTCTGTTGTTTATTTTCTTATTTAAAGAATAATTTGGAAGGAAAATTTGAATGATTTCAGATGGTAGATTAAAGTTATCATGAGTGGGGCCATAGAACAGGCGGCTAAAAACTTCCTGGTGGACCCAGCATATCAGAAGGTAGGAATTGTATTCAGCCAGGGGAAAGTGACTGTAAAAGTAATTTTAAGTGGCCCTCCATGCAAGCTGAAAAGCACAGTTTGATCAAGATGAATTAGGTATCAATGTTTGTAATTTTTAAAAACATAATAGGAATTATCACCATTAAACACTGTTAAACCTAGAAAAATGATTATTTCTTCCACATTATTTCTCAGATAAAGGTTTCAAGGGTACCGTTGTGAATCGGACATTACCATTTTTTCAAGGAGGGTCACTTGAAGTTACACTTTCGGTCCCTTTAAGGTTGTAAAGACACGTCTTGGCAACAAAATTGAAAGAATAAGTAAAATATTTTTTTTATCATTCAGGTTCTCATGTTTCTTTTCAAACTGAATATACAAGATTTTCTAGTATATATTAATTTCTCATCAGAAAACTTTAAATTATGTAGAACTAATTAAAAGAGTATTAGTTCATAAAAAAAATTCCAACCAAGAGAAAAAAAAGACAAAAATAAATGGATTTCTTGCCTCAAACTCTAATTTTCTAAACCTAAAATCTCTGCAATCCGATATTGTAAACCTTTATGCTTCAAACTATCAATTCTGCTTTATCATGAAGACAAAGTTATAAATACTAAGATCTGCATCATCAGATTCTAAAGATGTAATAAAATTTTAAGGCGAGTTCCTAGTTTGTTTATAAAATCAATAAATAAAACAAATAAAGAAACTAAATTTAATTTAATTTGATTCTGATTTATTCTTTACGTTTCATTGTCCCATTTTATTCTTTGTGTTTTTGTCACATCAGTTTTTATCCTCTGACGTTTTAAACATTTAATGCAGGAGACATAATTAAACCTTTAGACCTTAGAATCCTAAGAATTGCAGCTCTTCATTGAACTCTTATCTTTTCTACACTGAATGAAATAATTAATCATTTTTCTTTTGAATTCTTAAATTTCTTATCTCTTTACAAATCTCCAACCATTGCACAGTTCTCATTTTAATCGAGAAGAAAAGAGAAAACTTAGATTTTTATAGTTTCACTAGCTTGGGAACCCAGGGTACTCCCGACGTTTACCAGCGCTTGGTTGTAAATTACGATTTTAGCTTTTTTCCCTTTAAAAACCGACCCACTCAACTAAGAATCTCAAAACCAAGCTTAGAACATTCTGTGGTTCCCCAGAGTTACCCAATCAAAATTTAAAGCCAAACGGTCAAGGGGTTCGTGAGTTATGATCGGAAAACCAAACAGAGATTATATTGATTATATATAGATATTTTACTTTAGTCCCGAAAACAAACACTGTTTCCTTTTTAAGGTGTTTAAGCATACCTTCGATGTGTTGGAAGATTACATCTCAGGGTTCCTCATTGCAGCAGGAGCAATTTCTCTTTCAGTCAGGTACAGAAAGACAAATTAGGATTTCACTGGAGGAATATCTCTTTTAGTTAGGTGTAGAAAAACAAAAATGAGTGTTTAGGATTGCACTAGGAGCAATATCTCTTTCAGTCAGGTATAGAAAGAGGAATTATGGTTTAGAAAAGCGCTAGGAGCAATACCTCCTTCAGTCAGGTATAGAACGCGGAAAATAATGATCTAGGATTGCACTAAAAGTAATATCTCTTTTAGTTAGGTATGGGACAGAAATCAAGGTTTAGGATTGCACTAAGAAAATAATCTTTTTTAGTCAGGTGCAGAAAGAGGACTCATGGTTTAGGATTGCACTAGGAACTATATTCTCTTTTGGTCAGGTACAGATAGAGGAATCATGGTTTAGGATATGCGCTCGCAATGATTTCTCTTTTAATCAGGTAGAGAAAGAGGAATCATGGTTTAGGTTTAGGATTGCACTAGAAGTAATATCTCTTTTAGTAAGGTACGAAAAAAGAAATCAAGGTTTAGGATTGCACTAAGAGAAAAATCTTTTTTAGTCAGGTGCAGAAAGAGCTTTTATGGTTTAGGATTGCACTAAGAGCAATGCCATTTCCAGTCAGGTAGAGAAAGAGGAATCATGGTTAAGGAGCAATATCTCCTTCAGTAATGTATAGAAGGAGAAAATCATGGTTTAGGATAGAACTAGGAGTAATTTCTTTTTCGATTAGAGTTTAGCATTGCAATACATGCAAAGAACTGAATATTGTTCACAAACTCTAATTATCTTATCTTTACAAGCTGATGTTGTAACCTTTGTATTTAAAACTTAATTTTTTTATGATAAAAAATTATTAAAGGTCCCCTACATCAGGTTTGTTTGAGAGTGTTGAGTTATCTCGGCTTTAGATAAAGTTCACATCATGTTTCTTTCTTTAAGTTTGGTAAACTTTATCAAATTGCTTTGCTTCACTATAAAAATCAATTGGTTCCTATTATTTTATAATCTTACATGAAGTTGAACCCATTAAATTCTTTATATTTTAGGTTCCTAACTTCACTTGGAACAGGAGATGCTATCTGTCTACTGATAGGTAATATTTGAACAATAAATATTATTTAAAATTCAACAATAGTTCCTTTTAACAAAAGAACGATGTCATCAAATTTAATCAAGATATTCAATAGACAGGACGTAAAAGAGTTTAAAAGTAAAAAAAATGATTTACACAATTCACACAGCAGCTTTAATATAAACGTTAGATACATAACTGCAACTTCAGTTGGTTAATTTGAGGTTTTAATATGGTTTATACAATACTGGGCTTCATGGACGCTTCGCACCCCATTTCCTGTAAATTGTTTTAGCTTTTAACTGTTGCTCTGAAAGTCAGCTATTTTTATTCAAATTTTGACGAATTTTTTTATTCGAATTGGCACATTTTCAAAAAATAAAATTTCGTTTATTGGACACAAACAAATTAACAAACAGACAGACTCGACAGACAAGCAAAGTATATATTACACATATATATGTAGACATGACCATTGACATAGTGTATATTTCTTTTTTGCTGAAGATTTTTTTTTTAGGAATTGATCATCCTAATGGTAGCTATGAAGCTAAGCTTGAGAATGCAATGTGGCCCTACGGTTCCTCGTCAGTAGTGCCGTATACAAACTACGCAAACTTTCATCAGGACTGTATAAACGCCTGCCTTACAAGATTCTTGCAGTACTCACCCTTCATCCTTCTTATTGAGGTACAGAGCTACAGCACGCCAAACCTAAGTAAATTTCAATTTTTATGTTTTCAATCATATCTCCTCCTATTAAAGAGCAAGAGAAAAAAAGAAAAAATAAATAATTTCACATAAATAAACGAATAAATGGTGCTTTATCATATCTGAAGATAAAATCAAAACTAGAGGAGCTACGAGGTTATAAAATCTTACAAGTTATGTACCATTAACTTGACCAATTCCTGCTGTTAGGCTTAGTGTGACAGAGATACCACATTTACCTCAGCATTTAGCCTTTTAAACAATTTTAAATCAGGGGTTAACTGAAAAAAATCGATATATTTTCTACTTGTTGTTAATTAAAAATCCTAAGTCTTAATCAAATTTTAATTCAAGTTAGATTTTTATCCTCTTCATTTTAACAATTTTAACAAATCGTGATTTTACCATATTTCCCATTTTTAGCAGCTAGTACATTGGCAATCTTTAACAAGTATTCTTCTTGATCAAATAATAATTTTTAGTTTTAGACTTGAAAGATACAATTTTTAAGGCACTGTTGGTGATCATGACGGAGAAGTTCTTCTTGAAGATCCCCAGGGTGGCGGGGAAGGTGGAGAGGTTCTACACAAATATCGTTGAAGGTTTTGTTAGTTTAATGTTTGATTTAAAGAGACTTTTGACTTTATTCCAAATAATCCTCATCTGCCTGATTCATAACGATACCCTTTAAATCTTTTAATCAGCGACAATGAGGAATATATCGTCGTTATTTTATGTAGAATAGATTTCTATACTGACAATTTCCTTTTATGACTTTGCTACAGAAATCCGCAAGTAATATAGACAACACAAGGATATCATAATATTTACGTAGAGAAAGATTTTGAATCAGGCCCGCTTACGTCACTTTATCTAGTTTAGGGTAAGTTCAAAATTCGAACTTCTTATGGTTGGATGGCTCATTCATTGAAAATGTTTCTTCTAACCTGAAGGGGTCTGACTTTAAGTTTCAGGCTAGGCACGTTTAGACTTTTTTCAAGTCGTTCCTTAACACTCAACGAAAAAATCGTTTAAAAAAATAATCTTCCGATAGCGTTCGTTCTTTAGTTAAACACTGAATGCTCCGTTCGTTCTTTCTTAAAGTGTCCGTTCACTATCTATTTACTATCTATTTAAGGCGTTAAAGAAATATATTTCAAAAATCGATAACGTTGCCAGCCGTTAACGATTATTTCATGTAAAAATACCTGGAACATTTGAAGACAACATACAAAACACGTAAAATTTGTTTCATTTTCTATTATAATTTCATACAATTTTTACTATTTTTCAGTAGAAGTAAATATTTCCATTTACCGTTAGCGCCGATATAAGGATTCATATCTCTAATTGGATAATGAGATAGATAGAAAGATAGATGCTACGGCCATACAATTTCTATTGGTTCAGAATAGACAAGTAACACATGACTGAACCCTGATTGAATGAGGCGCTAATGGACTCGGCATACAGAAGTGAAGTTGAAAATTTAGCGAAAGTCGCCGTTGTTATGAAACACATCTGTTCTTTCTTTTTTATAAATTTTGTCTTTTTTTCAAGAAAGGCTATTTTTGTTCGTTCACAACGATTTTAAAATTAGCAGTTTTCGGCGTTCGTTAAGTTTAAAAACATTCCCTTCGTTAACGAAATTAACGTTGTCCAGTCCTAGCTTTAACTAACATTTTTCTTGTAATTGTTTAATTAAGTTTAACCCTTTTCTTCTTATGAAGGTTTTTGCACAGAAAACTCCAAATATTTGCAGAACTAGTTCCAGAGTTGGAACTAAAATTCTATCTTTAATGTTAAATAAATAAAAATATTGTAAAAAAAACATGACAATATATGTTAATACTAAAAATCATAAATTTCACCGTCACAAATTGAATACAAGTTCTTTACCATATCAATGAAATACAAAATAAATAACAAAAAAGATATCTACTAGTTTGTAAACATTAATATTACGAATATATAGATTAGAGATTGTACTCCAAAAATACATTATTTTTCCAACAAGAGAACCTTTCATGAATTGTCAAAGGAACTAAAAAACTTCCCATGCAAAGTTTAATTTTCTAATCCTCGAATCTTTGCAACCAGGTGTAATATACAGGATCCCCTACAAAGGATGAGACTGTAAAGACGACCTGAAACTCTTTAAATTTGACGATTTCAAGAATAGATAAAATCTTAAATATAATCATTTTAAATGAATATAAGTAAACGGACATAATTAATTCTGTACAATCTTCTCTGAAGTCTTATCCTTTGTAGTTAATCATTAAAACATTGAATTCTATTAGATAAAATCAAAGTTTGAAACATCTAAGGTTTACATTATCAGTTTTCAAAGATAAAAGGAAGTGGTCAGTTTCATTAAACAATGTTAAATCATTAATTATGCTATAATTTCATTTCCAAAGGAAGGGAGTTGGTTGGTCCCCCCCCCCCCCATGAATAAGTGTCAACTTGACCACAAAAAAATATATATGAATGATTAAAATATTAAAAATATTAAATTTTTTACCTCTGGTTGTTTTTAATAAGGTGAGATGTGTCGGCATCTTTTTATACATTTTTTGTTTAGAATCTTTATTTGGGAAGGATCCTGATGTTGCGGAAGATGTAGTTGATGACAAAGTAATGACATAAAAACTTACAAAACTATTTATAACATGAAACTACAGGGGTTCATATCAATACAATAAAGACAATTTTCCTATTTAATATTTAATCACTAATAAGCTTTTTTCAAATAACAAGTTTACAAGTAAACTTAGCAGATTCTCTTTGTTTCCATGTTTATATGTATCCATGTTGTTTGAAAGCTTGGTAGAAACAAAACATCAAAATCGTCTGAATTGTATTAATATATACGACGACGACCTTTTTATAAATTCATTTGGGTTAAGTGGTTTTTTAAATTTTCTATTTATGTCATTGTAGTGCGAAAAAGTTTTTGCCGGGATTTTTACTTTTTCTAGTTTGTTTGAGATTAAAAAAGATTTGATCGAAAATATGATCAATATTTATTTAAAAAATTTGCCCTGAATATATTAAAAAAAATCAGTAAGAACTGCAAATTAGATTCTCATTTGCAAAATTGCAAAGTTTAAAAGAAAGAATTCCAAGATGATAATAATTCCAAATTTATCTGGTTACCACTTTAGGTAAAAATAGTTAAGGTTTGGATTCATATTTTAAAATTTAAAATTCAATCTAATTTCCAGGCGAACACTGAAGCCATCTCCCGACGACGGAGAAGAAATGAGGTAATTTCAAAGACTCTAGATATAAAGATGGGGCATCGGATTTAGTCTAGTGGGTAAAATTGATGGGCGAATTTTTGGTAAATAATATTTTGGTAACTAAAATTGGTAACTAGCGATTAGGTAACTAATAATTTGTTAATGTCACAATTTGTTAACTAACAATTTGTTAACTAACAATTTGGCAACTTGACAATTTGGTAACTAATAATTTGGTAATCTTACAATTTAGTAATTAACAATTTGGAAACTTGAAAATTTGGTAACCGACAATTTGGTAACTAAAAATTTGGTAACCTGCCAATTTAGTTAGGTTAGGTTAAGACGATTTCTGGGCCGAGCGCTGCAGCTAGGACAGGCTAGATGGCCGAGCGCTGCAGCCTTTTTTATCAAACTAATAAATTGTTAGCTAAAATGTGGGGCTAGGTTAAGACAATTTCTGGGCAAAGTGCTGGGCCTAGGACAAGCTAGGGGCTGAGCGCTGTAGGCATATTTATCAAAAATAATATAATGGTATCCGATATGCTGGGTTAGGTTAGGTTAAAACGATTTCTGGGCCGAGCGCTGTGGCTAGGCCAAGCCAGGGGGCCGAGCGCTGCGGCCTTTTTATCAAATTACTAAATTGTTACCCGAAATGTGGGGTTAGGTAGGATTAAGACAATTTTTGGACCGAATGCTGCGGCTAGGACAGGCTAGGGGGCCGAGTGCTGCGGCCATATTTATCAAAAATAATACAATGATATCCGATATGTGGGCCGTGGGGTTGAGTTAGGTTAAGACAATTTCTTTGCCGAGCGCCGCGGCTAGGACAGGCTAGGGAGCCGAGCACTGCGGCCTCAAACTTATTAACAAATAGACGATATGTTGGTTTAGGTTCGGTTAAGACAATTTCTGGGCCGAGCGTTGCGGTTAGGACAGGTTAGGGGGCCGACCGCTGCAGCAATATTTATTATACTGAAAAGTACAGTGGTCCGCAGAAAAAGAGTAAAAACGTCGACGACCTTTGAAATAAAATACAGTGGTGCACAGGAAAAAGTGTAAAACGAAGATGACATTTGTTAAAAATTACAATAGTTCTCAAGTTACCAAATTATTAGCTACCAAAATGTTAGCTACCAAATTATTTGTTACCAAGAATTCGTCCATCGTAAAATTAGGCATTAAGGCAGTAAGGAGACAGGGTAAAGTAGGAAACTTTATATTTTATATTTTATATTTTATATTTGTTTATATTTTCACCTTAAAACATGTTTATTTGTATTATTAACCCACACTAGTTAGAATATTATATAGGTTTGCATGTCGTTGAAGAGATCTAGTGTAATCCATCAGATGTATGTTTTCAAGAATATCATGGAACTAATTCTTCTCATAGTTTTCATTCCGATCAACGTCTTCTTTGCAATAGAGGTAATTCCTTGTTAAAACATTGTTGAACTTTTTTAAACCTTAAAACTTATTAAAGGGACTGTCGACGTAATTTCAAGTAACCATTTATTTAAAGAACCAAATGCATATTCACAACGGTACCCTTCCTTCCTTGTCTCTGCTGCATAAATATATACGCAAGCCGCTTTTTAATAAAAAATTGAAGCGTATCAATTTTCAAGTGGAAAAACAAGAATATCTCATCAATTAAAAATATTTAAAGTCTAAGTGCCGTCGCGTAGGGTCATAATAACCCTCTATATTTTTCTTATAACTTGCAACTTTACGAGCAAGCCCCCCCCCCTGCCAGGAGTAAAGGAAATGTGTTCAGGCGGAGAAAAGTTTAAAACCTGGAACATGTGCTATTGGGATTGCAGAGATAAACACTCCCTTCTACAAGCTGGAGAATGGAACAGTGTTCTTCCAGTGTGAGGGGAAAAAAGTCAGTTTCTTCATTATGATGGTTTATATACAGATCGTATTCCAGGTAAACGTGATTCTATCAAAATATATGATATTCCTTAGTTCCGTTGATTGTTCTTACATTCTCTGATCTAAGGTATAAAAGCCAGTTTCTGCACTATTTCTCTTTTTGGTTCCCAAATCCTGGAAAATCATGAATCCTAAGAGTTTCTTTATAACAAAAACAACAGCACACAACCCTGTCTTTCCAAATATTTTTTTAAGCAAAACAATATCGGTCCGTTGAGCTTTACACAACCCTGAGAATGTCACCCTATGGCTCCAGAGTTGCTCCCTATACCTGGATATAACTGCAGAATTTCATGGCTGAAAATATCTTGAGAGTTACTCCATAATGCTAGATCTAAGTTATATACTTTGAGAATTACTCCCTGTAGCTAGAAATACCTCTAGAATTACTCAGTATTGCTGCTGATGCTATTAAAATGTTACAGATATGTTGTATAATCTGTTGTCTGGGTTCTTTGATCTGGGCACTCTTCTTCAGAAGTATCTCCAGGCTACTCAGGAACATTGAGAAGATCGGAGATATTTACTATCAAGACCTGGAGAAAAGCCCAGGGGAGGATTTCTTGTTCTTGTTCGATCTTCTAGCCCATTCTTCAGGTAGGATCTTATAGATCTTCTAGTCCATTCTTCAGGTAGGATCTTCTAAATCTTCTATCATATTCTTCAGGTAGGATCTTCTAAATCTTCTATCATATTCTTCAGGTAGGATCTTCTAGATCTTCTAGCCAATTCTTCAGGTAGGATCTTCTAAATATTCTAGATCTTCTAGATCTTCTAGCCCATTCTTCAGGTAGGATCTTCTAAATCTTCTATCATATTCTTCAGGTAGGATCTTTATAGATCTTCTAGCACATTTTTCAGGCAGGATCTCTAATCTTCTAGCACATTATTCAGGTAGGATCTTCTAAATCTTCTAGATCTTCTATCACATTCTTCAGTTAGGATTTTCTAGATCTTCTAGAATATTTTTCAGGTAGTGTCTTCTAATTTTAAGTCTTAAATCCTTCAAATCTTTAAATTTTTATGTTATAATTTCATCAAAACTTGTAATTTACAGGAATAGAGTCTACATTAAGAGTTCTCACACATTCAGATGATACATTTAGAAAGATCTGTCTCCCCAGGTATAATATAGAATCCAAATTCATGAAATATTAAAAATGGGTAAAAGTGTGTATGTAGTAAACAGGATTGGGGGAGGGCACACGGGCGCTTGCCCCTCTGTACGAAAACATATTATAGATTGGTCATATTTGACTCTACGTAGAGAATACTGATTCTATACTGCTTCTATCCAAAAGATTACATTTATCTATTTGTGAGAAACACTCCTATCCAGGACAATCTGACAGATTAGTGGTTAATAGTATGCAACTGTTGATCACAGCTGCATAAAAACAAATAAAAAGTGCACAGGACAATCTGACAGATTAGTGATTAATAGTATGCAACTGTTGATCACAGCTGCATAAAAACAAATAAAAAGGTTCCACAGCTTTATTCAAAGTTTATTGTAACTATCAAAATGGTAGCATAAACGTACAAATTAAAAGATATATCATATTGCTCTAAATCCACTTTACACTTTATATCTTATCTAGCGTACAGGGTGTCCCAATAAATATGGGAATTAAAGACGACTTGAAAGTCATCCTTGATTTCCGATTCCCATGGATTATATCAAAAAGATTGCACGTCTTATAACCTTTCTTTGCATCTTCAAAATTAACGGAGATATAAAACATTCGAATAATTTTGTTGTTATTAAATTTCTGAAACTTTTAATGGTTCTAGCGTTAAAAAATAATTACGGATATTCCAACAATTCCGGTTATATTTAATAAGTAATTCACCTCATGGAGCATGATTGTACGGGATTTATGGTGACTATTACCAAAAATCTTGGTTCCTTCGAAATGGAAACAATTGTTTTATTTCTGGAGTGTAAATACATAAATTGTTCAACTTGCAAATGGTAATATACTATATTTGCTCAAATATTACATTTTGTTAACGGTTTCAAATGCTAATTATTCATATGGTTAACTTTAATCAACCTGTCTGATTTAATTTGGCCAATTATTTGTTAAAATGCCTGCTAATTACACATCACATATATTCAGACCTTGCTAAGAAAAGTTGCATTAATTTTTAAGATTGCTTCGACTTTCACGTGTCGCAACGCCATGATCGTTGATTTGATCTTACTAAGTCGACACTTATACTTCTGTGTTCCCGTAGACTTTTATAACCACCAAGAATTGTTTTCCAGCTTTCGTTTAGTAGGAGTAATTCCCAAAACAAGTTGTAACTCCCAAAAACAAGTTGTCAAGAAACTTTGATTTGCAAAAAACTATTTTTTGAATGATTTCTAGGTTGAAGATTGACTCTGAGCACATCAAGGTAGAAGAGGATAAACTGAAGATAGTTTGGGCTCCGGCAGGAATAGAGAAATGGTTGATAGGTCAGTTCTCCTAGAATATGGTTAAAATATCAGATTCAATCAATTTTGTTTCGATTTTTATATGTCTTAAAACTTGTTGATTTTGAAAGAAATATCTAATCTTTAAGACAAAAAGTGTTTCTGCGAAGTAGGGACGGAAAAATCTAGATTTTATTGTTATTATAATAAAATGCAGCCGTTAAAAATAAGCCTTAATTTGCATTTCATATTTTCTTGATCATAATAAGAAATTACGGTACAAAAATGAAGATTCGTTTTTAGTCTTATTCTTCGTGAAAAAATCCAATACTGCAGACAGTGTGCGTACGCCGTACATCAATTTTGAGTCTAATCTAGATCACGGGCACCGGGAAATCCGCGTAGACTCGTATGACGTCACAATATTCCCAGCCGAGTCAACAAAGAACACCGTAAGCAAGAAGGCTAAGCTGAAGGGGAAGCACAGCAACTCCCACGACGATGACAAGTACAGCGCCTGGTTCTTTGACTTGGCAGGTTAATCGTTTTTATAATAATGGGTTCAAGAAATATATAAAGCCTAATTGTCAGAGGCGTACACAGGGGAGGGGGGCTAAAGTGGCTCAGCCCACCTAAATTTATAAAAATGGTATTCAGACTCCCAACTGGCGCTGAGCCCCCCTTAGAAAGTATATAGTAACTATATTGTAATTCAGGGGGTAAAACTATTACGACTATTTTATTGTTCAGAGGGTAAAACTGAGTATATAGTGACTATATGACTATTCAGGGGGGTAAAACTGAGTATATAGTGACTATATGATTATTCAGGGGGGTAAAACTGAGTATATAGATACTATATTATTATTCAGGGGGTAAAACTGAGTAAATAGCGACTATATTATTATTCAGGAGGTAAAACTGAGTATATAGTGACTTTATTATTATTCAGGGGGTAAAACTGAGTATATAGTGACTATATGATTATTCAGGGGGTAAAACTGAGTATATAGTGACTATACTAATATTCAGGGGGTAAAACTGAGTATATAGTGACTATACTAATATTCAGGGGGTAAAACTGAGTATATATTGACTTCAGGGGGTAAAACTGAGTATATAGTGACATATTATTATTCAGGGGGTAAAACTGAGTATATAGTGACATATGATTATTCAGGGGCTAAAATTGAGTATATAGTGACTTTATTATTATTCAGGGGGTAAAACTGAGTATATAGTGACTATATTATTATTCAGGGGGTAAAACTGAGTATATAGTGACTATATTATTATTCAGGGGGTAAAACTGAGTATATAGTGACTATACTAATATTCAGGGGGTAAAACTGAGTATATAGTGACTATTGCAACGGTTATTGGAAGATCAAGGATGAAGGGAGAAAGGATTGTTACAAATCTTCTTCCTTATGGACCGGAGAAACCAAGGTTAGGACTAAATATACTTTTATATATATGCTGGAATATATTCTTTTATATTTAGAGCTGGAATATATCTAAATATATTTTAGAGCTGGAATGCTGAAAACCTCTGGAACTCATGAAATAGAAATATCCTGGGAACCTCCTAAAGGAGATTTTACAAAATATATTCTTTCAGGTGAAAAAATTAATATGTATAATTTTCTTAGAAATTCAATTGTAAAGGTTCAGAAAACTTACAACTCATTAGATATCATCATCCAAAATACATCTCAATTCTTACTGAGATCAAGATTCCATTGGAGCCAGGGATGGACACCTTGTTCCACGTTTAAAGGCGTTAAACCCCCTCAATTTAAAAGTTTACTCAATGGATAAAACGAGGCGTTATCTCATATACAAGTTTCAGTCTCCGATATAATTAATGATTAGAGTGAATTGTTTCAGTTGATCCGAATATAGTGAACGGAAATCAACCTAAGGGAACCCAAGGTCTCCCAGCTCCACCTCTCTTCGGGTTCGGAGTTGATCATGGGTTAGTAATTTTTAAATATTATTTGTTGAGAAAAAAAGAGACAAAATTATATAAAAAAAAATCTGAATGAGGTATAGTTCGCCCAAACAAGAATTTGTATTTTTCATTATTTGACTTTTTAAAAAAAATTCAATTGTATTTTGTTCTTTAAAGGCAAATAAAGGATTTAGAGGATGAACATTAAACATTTTCTATCTGCGATGTACACAAACTTTGAAATAAACCGTCCTCCACAGACCACAGTTCAAAAATTATTTTATTTAACAATTAATAAATTTAGATTGTTTAATGTAGCCGGGTCCTTCGGGGATCTTACAAAAGCTACAACGGTAAGTAATAAGTACATTGCTCTCAAGGTTGCTTACTCTCAATGCGCTCCAATGTAAGAGAAATATCGTATCCAATAATCCAATTCCTCAAATGCAGTGGACAGTTAAAATCCGTATGTTTAAATCCGGATTATAACTGTCCGTTGCGACGATATTTCCCGTACATTGGAGCGCATCAAGCGTAATCAACCTTACTAAAGAACATTGATTACTCTACTCTGTTTTTTTATCATTTAAAATATATTTGGTTTAGTAAACATCAAGCAATTTCATAATTTTGTTTTTGTTAAATCGCAGGGATACACGGAAAGAGAAATCAGTAACAAGTTAACAAGTTTCACAATTTCGGGACTTTCTCCAGGAGAAACCTTTGGGATTGGACTTAAGACGAAGGTAAAACAATTATTTACGGAAAAACTGGTTTGACGGGATCTGGCTTTCAAAAATACCTTATATTTTCAAAAATACCTTATATTTTCAAAAATACCTTATATTTTCAAAAATACCTTATATTTTCAAAAATACCTTATATTTTCAAAAATACCTTATATTTTTAAAAATATCTTATATTTTCAAAAAAGCTTAAAAATGACTTCGAAGTTTGCCTTAAACTTAGCAGGGTCATTAGGAAATTCTGCAAACAAATTGTTAGAAGAAAAAGAAAAGCTCAAAAATCAAAACAAAATAATCTCATCTAATTCGATTTGATTTTTGGTTCTAACATCAATTTTCTTAGACGGGAGATCGTATAACCCGGCAACCGATCTACGAAACAGTTCTCACCAAACCTGAGAAAGTTACATCAGTTGCTGTTTCAGATGTTTTAACAGGTAGGATAATTACAGTGAAAACCTCAAAACCGTGGAATGAGTGTCGTCTTTTTTCTTTCTTTCACTTTCGTACAGAATTATGAAGTTTGCAAGTTTTGTAACTGACTTTTAAAGAATGTTCAGGGTTTTTTTAAAAGAAATAGTTGAGTTGCAAATTAAATAAACCTTAGAGACATCTCATCTAAAGATGGTATGGCCCAAAATATGCTTAGTTTCTAAAAGTGAAAATGTAATTTAATGTGATCTCCCAATAAAAGAATTGCGTGCCCTATTTCCAACGGTACTTAATTTAAAAATTCTAAGTTCAGTGAATCGACTCATAAAGCAAAAGTTTAGTTTCCAGGCAAAGCTGGGTTTCCAGCTTGTATAATTAAAAAAACAACTGTTTTTAGATAACGCCCTCCTAAAATGGGTTGCTCCAGACGGGCATTCAAGATTAAAGGCATACAACCTGTTGCTCACGTCTAAAGTAAGTTATCTTTTACAATCCCGTTTCTCTGAGTTCTGCTCTGCAGGGTTGAGATCATATTGTCTTCTGTCGCTTATCTTTAACCTTTTCGGAGTTGCAAAATTGAAAAATTGTTATTATAGAAAACATTGCAAGATTACAGAATACAGTGCATGTGAGCTTCGTATTTTTATGAAATGTCGGTGTATAGATTTTGTAATTTGAAATAATTATCACCATAAATGTTGAGAGGACTGAAGATTTGTGAGGAGTACCGTTAATCTCTAACGTTTGATCTTGATATCAACTGTGAAAACTTTTGAATATGAGGATTAGTACTAGATCCCTCAATTGAAAGTTATCCCTGCAGGGTATGACCACCATCAGATAAATAAGAGGAATTAAATTAATCCGTAAGATGGAATTCAATGCTTGATCCTGAGATTCACAACATAAAAGTCTTGTCTTCATGGAACATATTTAGAAATAGAACAGTTTAGCCCAATTTCTTGTTCGTGCTACCAAAATCACACTATTGTTACACTCTACCAAGATAGTCAAGATAGATAGATACGACCTATGGTAGCACTACTAAGAAATTGAAAAATCCTTTGCGACATTTTACAATAATTTGGAAGATAGAAGGCGAAAATCATTCCGTTCTATTCTGACTTGATACAAAAGTTTTATTTTTTGACTCGATGCATATTGCATATGGAAATATTCATCCTTAAACTTACAAGTAATAAAACCTTGACCTTTTCTAGGATAATAAATCTAGAAGAGAGTTAGCGGTCAAGCACAACTCTGGCACCCCGGTCAACTCCTTTCTGTTTGAGAATCTACCCTCTGCAACCGAATTTACTGTAGCAGTCACAACAGTTTGTGTGTTCGAGAAATTAAAAAGTATCTCAGAAGAGGAGAAAATTTCGTTTGTCACCCGCCCTCTGCCTCCTAGAAACTTAGAGTTGGAGAGCAGGTATAAAAAAACTTTTTTGCTTAAACAGCAAGTTGTATTTAATGTTTCGCTTAGGTTTAATGCGTAAATATTGCTTTCTCCGTTCGGATCTGATAAATTTCTAAATATCATATTTTTTCATATTTTTATTCAACTACAAAGCACGAGATAATACAAATAAAAAATCACAATTTACTATGTAGTTTGGACCCGCCTAACCAGAGTAGGTTGTTTTAATTGGTTGGCCCACTATAAACGAATGAGAATTGCAGATAAAAACAATGTACATTGTACATTTTAAACATAAATATTACTCGAAGACATAAATATATTTAGTGTTAGCTGGGAAATTTTAATGTATAAATACATTAATAAACTCTTTCATCATAACTAAAGCATAACTTTTTTTGGTAAGTTAAACGGATTTATTTTGTAAATATTTACCAGCAGACGTTAAGTCACAGAGGAATTGAGTTTTGGCACAAATCCTAATTTTCTAATTCCTAGATTTTTGCAAAACAATGTCGTAAACCTTAGATACTTTAACATTGAATTCTGTTAGATGAAATAACGAAGTTTGAAATATCCAAGATTTATAACATCAGAGCTGGGAACTTTTGAATGGTGGATATCGGGATTAAGGCTTGATCCACTCTTTTTCTTAATCTTGAGATTAAATAATACTTGTTCTCCTCTTGTTATTAATCTCCAGATTAATTAACCGATCGGGATTAACGATATCCCATTCTAAAGTTTTCAGCTCTGGTTCCAAAGATACAAGGATTAGAAATTTTAAGTTAATGGCAATAACTCAATTCCTTTTAAAGATTGACCCCTCTTTCTTATTAACTACAAGCCAAAGAACGGAATAAGCTCATTATAAGAGACTGCTAATCTTGTTCTGTAATAAGTTCCAAGCTCTGAAGTTAGGTTTAGTTTTCCATTTTAGATTCATGCCGCGGCGCCGGTCGATCGGTCAACTCGTATCTTTCTAAGTAACGTAATAAATAATACTTGTTCTCCTCTTGTTATTAATCTCCAGATTAATTAACCGATCGGGATTAAGGATATCCCATTCTAAAGTTTTCAGCTCTGGTTGCAAAGATACAAGGATTAGAAATATTAAGTTAATGGCAATAACTCAATTCCTTTTAAAGATTGACCCCTCTTTCTTATAAACTACAAGCTAAAGAACGGAATAAGCTCATTATAAGAGACTGCTAATCTTGTTCTGTCAAAAGTTCCAAGCTCTGAAGTTAGGTTTAGTTTTCCATTTTAGATTCATGCCGCGGCGCCGGTCGATCGGATACACTCGAATCTTTTTAAGTAACGTATTGTATAGGTTAAGCAGTAGTTTACAAGTGAAATGGGAGGCTCCTCCTGGAACAACAGCTAATAACAAATTCAAACTCTCTATTCAGGAAACAAAACATTTTTATCTTAGTTATGAGTCTGTTATTCTTTAAAAAAGGATTAAGTAATTTAAAAGAACTCTAGGGACTCTATAGTCAGCATTTTCTTTGGTCCGGATCCACTTGTGCAATTAAATAAAAATGTATAAAGTATAAAAAACATCAAGTCATCAAGGGGTAATGAAGAAAACTAATCCTGATCCCAATCCTATTTTAAATATCTTAAAAAGTACAAAGTTCATCTAAAAACTAATGAATTTACTGGTTTAATTCATCTTCATAAAACGAAGACAACTCAATTTCAGAATCTTTTCATTTCTATAAATTTTGCTCAATTTTTAAATCTTTAAAACATAAATTATATGAATTAATTACAAAAAGTCTTTTAACTAAAAGTATTCTCTATTACCTGGAATGGAAAAACTAGTGTTTCCGCTCAAAGATAAAAATATTCGTTAAGGCTCCTGCAATTGGATACAGCAATTCGTATGAAATTGGTGGAGACAGACATATGTTCAATTTTTCTAAATTTCCAGAGATAATTGGAACAGGTAAAATCACCCCCCCCCCCCCACTTTACTTCAAGCTTTTTGTTTGACATAGGCACATCCTGATTTTTTGTATATGCTTTTATTTTGATAGGAGCGTGAAGAATTCCATCATTTGTGTTTTTGATCCTTTTCTAGTGTCTTTCTTCTCGTGTTAGTGTTTTCAATCCTTTTCCAAGTAATTTGTAATCCTCTCTCCTAGTTTTCAATCAGTTTCCCAGTATTTGTAATCCTACCCTAGTTTTCAATCAGTTTCCCAGTATTTGTAATCCTCCCCTAGTTTTCAATCAGTTTCCCGGTATTTGTAATCCTCTCTTAGAGTAAGATTTAATTTTGTTCAATTTTCACTATCAGGGTGTCATTGGAAAGCTCTATATATTTCAGTTATTTTAAAGTGTAAATTATTTTTCTTCCTAGGCCTCATATTTTTCATGTCACAATCACTTCTTAGAGCACAGTACAAGTCGAAAATCGATTTCCCGGATTTTTCAAATTTTTGTTCTTCACATTTTCTAATCATTTGTTCATAACTTAATAAAAAAATGTGGCAAATTTTCGTACATTTTTTGCTAAAACCATTTCTTTTGTGGAAATCAATCGGTACATTCAACAGCTCAAAAATATTTATACTCATCTATTTTGGGGAAAACGTTTCAACTTGTTGAAAATTTTAGATTTTTGACTTGTACTCAAAGAAGTGGTTGTAACAAAAAAGTATGAGATCATAGATAAAAAAAACACATTGAAATAACTGAAAAATAGAACTTTCCAATGACATCTTGATTATGATAATTAAACCCTTTACATATGCCTTTTGTTTGATAGTGAGGGGCATCTCACCATTGTCCGATATTGTGTCGAAACTGTTAGACCTTTAATTTATTGATATTTGAATATTTTTCAATGAACATTTAAAGTACAATAAAAATTAAATTTCATCGAGTTATCATTATTACATTTAGTTATTCTGAATAAAAATGTCCGAACCCTCAGCTTTAAACTTTATCTGTTTCTTTCTCAGGAGAAGCATACACTGTCAAAGTGTCATTTGTTGTCCAGCCTACAGGTTCAGATATAGAGGTTGAGTCAGAGGGATTAATTGGAACATTTGTATCCAAACCTCTCCCTCCAACCAACCTGAAGCTAGGTCCAGGCTGGAACCAGATATCCTGGACTAAATCTCCAACTCCAAACGTTAGGTAAAGCTTGTTCCCTAAAAAATTAGAATTAATTAAAAAATTCATTCACGAAATTTTCCCTGGAGGAGTGACGTTCTCATATGTCCCTTTCAGCCGCCTCGGTTGCAGTACAAATAATTGTTTGTCCATTCAGAGCCTTTAAGTATCTTATAACTTTATTTATAAACAAATAAAAAGACCGTCATCCTCCTGCATTATCCCTTGTCTATTTTCAACGTCTTCTATTTATACTTAATAGTGTACTTTATATTGTATTTTTGAATATAATATTCATTAATATGTTTAGTATGTACAAGATACGGTACAAGAGTATCGAGGAAGGATCGAAGTCTGAAGAATATCTGATTGGTGTAGAGGATGATAATGATCCTTGTACATGTGTACTCGAGGTAATGCAATCAATTAATCCTTGTACAATGTACATGTATACTCTAGGTAATTCAAATAAACAATCCAAAATCAAACGAATATCTAAAAAAATAAATAATTTAATATTGATGTAATTACTATGCAATTAAGTAACTAATGTCAAAGTCTAGAGCTCGGAGAATTTACTCCCAAGAATTTAGGATTTGGTGATGAACATCCAGTACAAGGTCAACATATACGCCGTCGTGGAGGTCATTGAGTTTGAAATGGTAGAAAGCAAGGAGCTTCACGAGAAACTAGTTCAGGTAAAAACGTTTATTAAAAAACATTATTTCAAAAGAATATTTTTATTAAACTATTGTATTCCTGTAGACTGACTCCGGGCTAGTTGTATACACTGATGAGATGGAGAGAGCGGATTCAAGTTTAGCAAAACCATTTAATGAAATCCTTTCCTAGTCCGGAAATGTTGATGTAGTTTTTCTAAACATATTTTGACAAACACGTACTTATATTTTCATCGGCTTCTTCATGAAATCATTGAAAAGGTTTCCACGCTATATTATTCAACGTATAAAAGTGTGACAAAGGGTGTAAAATAATTCCTCCAGAATTTCAGAATGATCAAAGAAGGCAAGTTATCATTTTGATAAAAAAAATAGTGAAGAGTCTCGCGGAGCCAGAAAAGGGAATGTCAGGACAAAGTGATCAAAAGGTTGCTCCAACGAAAAACTAGATGAAAATATTGCCATTCACCATTAAAAAAGCAAAGCAAAAACAAAGTTAAAATCAATTGCTTTATAGTTCTAAAAAGTACATGTTTAGGGCTACAAAAACATATAAAGGGTGAAACCAGAGGCCAAGGCTTTGCAACATTATAAAGTTGAGTTCATGCAACTTGTCAAACCAGTTTGTATCTATGTGCAAGGAACAAGCTATAAGGAAGTTAAACTTCCGTGCTTTCTCTCTCTCCTTCATAAATTACCAACTCAGATTCTTCTCCTTCAAAAGATAGGGAACGGACAGGGTACCCATGGGTTCCGTTAAATAATTTCAGCACTTTGGTCCAGCCGTTTGGCCATGTATAGCTAACATAAAAATATATATATTGATATTAGGATTAAACCCATTTTGTAAAGAAAAGGCGTAATTCATTTTTATGTCTTTTGACACATATTTCTTGTTAATTTGATGATAAGATATTGATAAATTTATAAATTTTTAATGTGTTACTCAATTAGCTTTCCTTTTTGAAATAGAATTCATAAAAATTCTTACAGTCTCGAATGAAATTAAACTTTTTTTAATTTACAACTTGATTCAAAATTTTCATTTCTTGTTATTGATTTCCAAAATACAACAAAGTTTACAAAACGTATATATATATATTTGAATTGTCTGCTACTAATGGTTTATTTGTATCCAATAATCGTGGAAATGGATGAACCGTGCTGGCCTCATGATTATAGGACGTACTCCACACGACCACTAGGAGGTTTTATGACCGGTCAGGAGTTTAAAGTAATAGGGCGCTGCTTTTCTTTTGTTTTAATAGTTAAGTTTTTCTATGTTGCTTTTCAATTCGCCATTTTTCTTCTTTTGCGCTGTAAGATTGTCCTATGTAGTCTAAAATTGCCCTTTTTTCTTGGCAAATTTGTTCGATTTAGACCAACCATAAACTTTCTCTGTTATCATGAGAGATACCACAAAAAAAATGAGCCAAATTAATTCAGTCGTTATGGTGATTAATACAAAGAATAAGACAAAGCAACCCAAAAAATATTAATAGATTTAACCAATTTATGGTATTCTTCTAATTTACCAATAAAACAGAAAAATCTGTTCTACACTGAACAAAGCAGGAAGACATGAGGATAAATCGACATGAAAAAATAAAATTATTGCTAGAAAAAGGAGCGCCCTTGAAAAAATGATTTTGTTACGCATTTTGTTTCTTTTTTTTCATGCTTGGAAGAGCCTTTTTAAGATTTAACCAAATCAATGAATAACTAATGTACAATAAATATGATAAAGTATTCATTTTTATGGATAATTAAGACAATATATTAGTATTGTATTAAGATAATATTTGTTCATAATAACCTACCAGTGTACAATCCCTCCAATCCTCTGTAAATCACAGAATACATTTTTTTCATTTCCAAGCCGCGGTGCTCGACCCAAAAATTGCTTAAACACTTTTGAAACAAAAAATTTGCCATTTAATGAACATTCAGTAGCAAGGAATTAATTGCGAATCTTCTAAACCAGTTTGTTTGTTAGTATCAGCGAACAAATTTCTGTTCTTTGAAATAATCTTAACAAACATCCGTCCAAATGATGCTATCACACATCTCTTTGTACTTGTAAAACTGTCTAAATATTCTAAACGGCTTTTTTTCCATTCTTCATATTGAAATGCGACATTTTTGTACATATTTACAAAATATAACATCTATGTATAGTAAATCATATGCATGTGCTCAATTAATTGAAAATTGCAACAAATCAGAGACCAAGAATATTAAGACATTGATAATCATTCAGCTCTGAGCTTTCCTATATATATAGTTCATATTTATCGAGCTACCCCGCGCAAAATATAAATGAGGGATTTTTATATTTCAATCTCATGGTTTCTGAAACTAAAGTCATACCTCGGTGGATGACCGTTTAAAATCACAAGACGGTCAAATCATGCACGGAATCTAGATAGAAGGAGTAGGTGAAAGTTATGCGACATTACTAGTACGACTTTGGAAACTCTTAGTTGTTTTGTTTGTTGTAAATTAAAAACATTAAAATTCTTCTCATTAGCTCTTCAATAAAATGAGTTATGATTGAAAACCTATATAATCTAGATTTTACGTGTCACGCTTTATAAATACGCCTGGTGTAAAAATTTTATAGCAGTTCAGTTAAAAATCCCTTTAGACTGTTTGAAATATTGTAGTAATTTAAAGTACCTGTGGGTATTGATCGTTATTTAACGGGCGGTAAATTTCTATATTTTAGCTTAGGCTCCATAAAGTTCCCTTTAGGGTATTTATTTATTAATATTATCTAGTTAATTCATGTTTACCAGTTTTTATAGAAGAAAATATGCTTTATTCTGATCAATGTAATGCTGTGTCCATAATTTTGTCTACTATTTAGTATTTATAGTTTTTGTCTACTATTTAATATCTTGAAAAATATATTGTTTAATAACATCGGAAGTAAATTCAATATACAGGGTGTCCCACAAATTATGACAGTAGATCATCGACTTGCTTTAATCTTACAAATAATTTAAGGCATTACTTTGTTAATCTAATTTTAGTTGGTACATTCTTTTACAATATACCCCTAGTCCTGGCCTCTCCAAATTGTGATCTACATTTTTCGTGCTCTCAAAATTACTGAAGTTTTAGGGAATTTAGTTTAGATTTTGACATACGAAATTTTTAATATCTCTTGTTATATAGGAAACGCCAAAAAAGATAATCACATTTTGGAGATGCGATAACTAGGGAAATTTTGTGATTATTTTTCTTAACAGTATTATAAGCCTATATAGTCAAAGAGAATAAAATGGGATAACTTTAAATTTATAATGAAACATGAAGAAATTTAGGTTTATTTATTAATTTCTATTTTTTGGGATAAAATATGCAGTACGCACTTTGATAACGCGCGTACTTCCATAACGATCGTGCTTAAATTCAGGGTATATTATTTAAGATTATTTAAACAAATAAACAGTTAATTTTTTATGTTTTAGTACAAATAACATCAATAAATTTTATATAAAAATTAAATCTAAAAAGACATGAACCTTCTCAATAAGAAAATTTCTGTCAATAAAATCTATAACATTGCGAACAAAAAGAACAGTGTTATAAATAGTTATCATTTGCCATATATAATTTTTCTTACATTTTCTGACAAGTCCCGAAAAACGTAATATAGAGCAATTAATAATGATGTGGGATATCTTGTACAATATGTAACACAACTATGGTTTGCACTCTGGTGGGTGTAAAATGTGTAGAATGTAACGCGGTCGATCTTACCGAAAACCTCGCATTCATAAAAGATGTGCTGAGAGAGGGGAGGAAGGCCCGCCACAACAATTTCTCGTCCGAGCCACATTCTTCTCATTTCCTCGTCCGAGTCACATTGAAATCCTCGTCGTTCGATTATGTTGTGTTAAAAAGTTTCAAATTCTTGAAGATAAAAATATTTTTCAAAAATCTGGCCTGCGCGTTAGCGCATACGATATGGAAAGTATTGATGGACTAAAGTATTGCAATAATTATATCATGTTGTAATCTTCAAACCCATGAAAATTATGTCAAACTTTATTTAGGTAAAACTTAAATCTCTTCTGCCTCCGTACTGGCTAACCTTCGCGATATACAATAAATAGCAAAATGTTCGGCATACCTCTGCCTATAATTTTCCCCATGGAACCACCCAGAAAAATTCTGAGGTTTTCACTACAGTTAACAAAAAAGATTGAAGTTCTATAAACTTGGAATTAGTTGCGGCATTCTACACCAGGAATATCTGAACATGCGCGTAAAATAGGTGAACATTTTTAAAGACACTAAACTTGAAATCTTTAATTCAATTGAAACTTTTTATTTCGATTTACAAAATTTGATATTTCATTTATGCCCGATTCGCCTGATTCTTAAAAAAATAGTTTTATCTGGAAGGATTAGACACTTTGGTTGGCCTTCCTCTCCTCATTGAGATGATTCCGGTTCCAAGAAATTGATGCCAAGCTCTAAAGATTAAGGCCGATTTCTTATTCATTTAACCATAGGTACAACTATAGGTCGTATCTATCTATCTATACTGCTCTTGTAAAGCGTAACCGTGAGTGTGACTATGGTTCTACCAATGATAGAACGTCTAAGAAATTGGCCATTAACTTTTAAATATAATATTTGGAATTCAAAATTAATTTAACCGCAGAACAAATAAAAACTATAGAGGATGTTAAATATTTTGCTCCAACCACCTGAATGGATTTGTGAAGAAAATTGATGCCATAAAACTCAACTTTGTTAATGGCCCAGACAGTTTTATTTGTTTTCAGGCAATACATTTCTTTTTCTTTTATAAGAAAATAAAATTGGATTATCGTTGATTGTAATAAAGGTCTGACTGAAAGTAATGAGATGCAATCAATGGTTCACAAACGTATTCCAGGAAGTAATTTTTAAACCCCTACCCCCCCCCCTCTATCAAAACATAATTCCCCAGTCTTAAAAATCTTGCTTTANATTTGCAGAATATGGAAATGTATACATATGGTTCAAAATTAATTCCTATGTTCTTCAGAGAATTTAGAAAGGCTATTTATAAATGAAACCTTTAATCAAATATGTCCGGTAAATAGTTCTGGACTTTCTATTTTAGACATCGGTTTGTCTTAAACTTTTAATGTTTGCAGGGTCGTTTCCTCATACTAATGTTTATTGAGTCACCCTGAATAAAGAGCCAGAAAATTAGCACCAAGTATCAAAATTTCAAAATATTAAGAACAAATCAAACACTTTGTAGTTGTGCTCCCCTGCAAGGGAGGGAACCCCCGGACGCCATGAGCCTCCGCAATGAAGACACGAGCCTCCCAACCCTTGCAATGTCAGGAAATTCAGAGTATTCGTTCGAAAATACTTACTTTTTCCAGCGTTGTATAAATTTTTATAAATCTTCTCATTCTGCGTTTGTTCTTTGGTTATTACTACCCGGCGTTGCCCTGGTTTTAATAACATTGAATTACGATCTACGTTTAGCACAGTACAGAGTAGGTAACCATTTAGCCTTTCAAATGCCTCGTATTATAGTTCTTTACCGTAGAGGGTGTCCCAATTACCATGGGAATCGAGTTACTATGTTCTACTTTCGTAGTTGGCCAAAAATATTTCTTTCTCGTCACCATGTGGACGGGTTAGTGCTATACATATACATCCCAGTTCCATTTTGAATTAAGAATCTAGTAAATTATGGATCTAATGAACCAGGCCAGAAAAATCCTGCCCAAAAAAACTTCTTTGAACTATCGGATAATATACAATAGATGATCATCCTAGGGTAGTGGTGGTTAGTTACCAAGCTTTATAATAGGATAGAATAAAAGTGAAACGTGTTAATTTACATGAACATATTTAGCTTTGAAAATAAAAATAAAATAAAAAATTTACAAAAAATATCATTCATGAATACTGTATAGCAGCCCAGTGGCAAGGCTGATGCACATCCAACATTCCACCTTACTTATACGATTAAAAAATATTTTCTTTTACAAAATATTTTTTTATTTACTAGGAAAAATGTAATCAGCATATGTATCGTCTGGTCCAGTAAGAATTTGTTTACTTATGTTTGTATTGCAAACTGTACTTAGTAAAATGGGAAATCTCTGTATAAAAATAAAATACAGTTGTTCCTTTCCTCTTCAACAGTTTTAACAGAGAAGACTTCGTATAATTTAATAATTATATAAAACAGAAATCACAACATTTATTGAAAAAACTACCACAAATTATATACATTCCTAACATGTAAAAAATAAATTTTCCAGTGATAAACAATAGTTTACCGAACAGTCTTTTCTATATTAAACATTTCATTTTAGTAAATACAGTGAGAACCAGAAAACTGTGGAATAATTCTAAATGGGTTAATGAGCATGAAACACAGCAATTGTACAGTGTACACTGTACACAGTGTGCACAGACCCATTTTACTCAATTGGGGATTTAAGCTACTAGAACAACAATTTGTTTTAAAGCAACATAAAATACACTTCGATTGCTGTTCTGTCGTCTTTCTATTTAACAGTTCTAACAGCTAACAGCTCTTGCTGAAGTCACATCAGTTAATACAGTAAAGACAGAACACTAATATAAAGATTCACAAATATAACTTTAATATTGCTTACAATTAATATTAAAAGACCTCCTAAACGTCACTGGAAAGTGTAGAAGTAGTGCAATTGTTGTCAATTTCCACTTTCACACAAGTTGATATTTGATCCCTTGATAAAAAAAACGTTTAACAATAAACAACATACATGACTAGGATCGACCTAGGGTGAAAGTGACAAAACAAATATATGGAGTAAATCTCCACATCTCTGTTTCACATGAAATTGAAGTCTAAATCTACTGCTTACAATTTGTTTCGTTTGTTAACAACTCCGTATTGAAGAGAATCCAGGCTTAACAATATTCTGTATACGTCCCGCTAGATTTTCTAATTCAAATAAATGCCACATTTTAGTTAAAGGGGCTGTAAGCGTAATTATAATTGACCCCCCCATGCACAGATGGCAATGATAAGTATGATTTAATAATTTAGAAAACTGATTATTTTCAATTGTGGGTTCTCTACAAAAATGATTTGAGCATTTCTACAATTAAAAAACGACATTTTCTTCCACATCTCGATCAGGATAAAAATATCCGTTGTGGGTCATTACGCTTTCAGCCCCTTTAGCACATCCTTCACTTTATACATAATTTCAAGCTCGATACTTAGTTTTCACCCAACAGGATTTTAAATCCTATTTGAGAAATTTACTCCAGATATATTTTAATAAATGATAAGATTAGTTCATGTCGTGAACTAGGTTCCTCTTGAGGAGAAGATACTTGTTATACTTGCAGAAGTATGAGTCTATGAAAGGAATATAGAAAGCTCTGAAGAACGGATGTGAAGCTCCGGGATCCAAGAAACTGAAACTAGAAACCTCAGTCCAGTTTTCATGTCCAGCATACCTCGGCTGTCGGTCAGTTACCTCGTCGTTGTCCAGGTCAACTAAATAAATACACGTCACAATTATTAATTTATCAGAGGCTGGTTCAGATACCGCTTAACTCTGTATTCATAGTGTAAGCTTTTATAATATAATGTGTTGTCTTAGAATAATTGGGAATTTTACTAATGAAATATTATCCAAATAAAGAAATGGGTGTGTCCTAAGACTTACTTTCAGGGGAAAAGGGAAATAACTGAACATGTTGCAATTCTCTTTTGAGAGACTTAAAACATTTTTGAAGATTTTTTTTCACTCTAAAGGAAAAAAACACAATTTTTATTAATCTCCAAATAAGGCAATTTAAATCAAAATTATCCTTTCCCGTGTTTCCTGAATTTGTTTAAGTTATATTAATACATAAAAGACAAGTAGAATAGTGATCTAAAAAAGAAAGAACCCTTTCTGTTAAAAAAGATTGATATGAACCTACCTAAATAATGACATTTTCCTGGATTTGTGAAATATCTCGAGGGTTCTTCCATATTTTGATCGTTAAAATCATCATGATAAACCCTAGTCGGGAGGAGTCCCTTCTCTGTACTCTCGTAATACCTAAACAAGGATGTAAAGGTTTTATAGTTAGCTAATAGCTGCAGGTTTTCACAAGATATTGCCAACATACTCAAATATTTGGCTAATTCCCAAGTGCGACAATGTCGCCCATTTAAAACAGTCCAAACACTTCTAAATAACAAACTTATTCTTCAGATTATGAAACTTATGTCAGAATTCACAGTCCAGAGAGGCTACGTCAGTAGTGTTGCGGGAATGAATAAGATTCTTTCAATTAATCAAAATTGCATTTGTAATTACTAAACTCACCGGGGGTATATATATATATTTTTTTAAATATAGACTTTTTAAAACTATGAGGGGAATCTTAGAAGTAAAGACGTAAAATTGCAGATTTTTTATCTTTGAATTTAAATAGTTTTCCAACGAAAAAATGCTTTGTTTTATGAAAAAATTGTTTGCCATAAAACAATTCATGTAAACATCTTGTGAAAATGTTAAGGGGGAAGTGGATCATTTTTGAAGATCTCATTAACTTAATAAAAGATTGTTCTCGCTATTTTGCTCAATTTTCAGATACATTGTCTGAACAAAACATTGTTTTTTGTTTGCCTATAATATTGGAACCCTGAAATCTAAAACATAATCTGTTTTCAGACGCAAAACTAGACTTGAAAAGCATAAAATATATGTGAACATGCAGTGCCCTCTGTATGATCTTTATCCTAGATCCTAAGATACACATGATTTTACCCTCTCTATAGTTCATTACATCTTTCGCACACTAATATTATTCTAATACCAATATTTTAAAATTCTTAAATTAATTTGAAAAACACATAAAAAGTAAACCGAAAGTATTAAAACAAAAAAGTTAGAGAAACTAAAAAAATCTTTAATTAAAGTTTCAACCAAATTTTCAAAAGTAATTTATATCACCGAAGAATGAGACTTCAGAAACCACTAAAGTGAATTTATAGTATCTTCTTCTTCATATTCATGTTTCCCTCCAACTAAAGAAATATAGTTTCTCTCTTTGCTAAATCATTGAATAAACCATTACAATACAATATATAAGACAGAATAGGGATCGTCATAATTTAAGAGTTTTCAGTTCCCTTAAGTCTCATCCTTTGTGGGTTACCCTGTATAAACTAGTGATCTGTTTGCTTGTATATCCTATCATAACTCAGGAACTCCTAACCGATTTGGTCTCGGCCTTTTTTAAATTCAAAGATGAGTGGTTTTGACTTTTACCGCAAAAATTTAATTTCCAGGCAGAGCGCTGGTTTATCAAGATATAAAAATTCTAACATATATACGTTTGTCCATATTAGTAGCTTAAATAGATATCTAGTAAGGTCTGATACTATAGATTCCAATTTTGAGTAAAGTTAATTACAGATCGATATCGAGTATATGCTATTATTTGAACTTAGAAAACAATAAAATAAGAACGGGAGGGGAACGGACAAAAAATATAGCGAATATAAGCCAAACCAAATATGAATATCTGACATCTAATAAAAGGGATTGAATCTCCAATCAAGTTTCCACAATTCAGAAAATCCGCAAGTTTTAGTTCAGAAAATCCGCAAGTTGTTTTAGAAATCCTCAACTATTTGTTTTCCGGCAGCAAAAATGAACCACTTCAAAATATTTGCATTGTTCTCTGTTTTGGCAGCTGTTCTTTTTCTCGTGCTGGGAATAGTACTCATCGTTACCTTTGTGCTAAACTCTTCATACCTTGAATGGGAACTCGCCGAGGCTTCAAACTTTGATAATTGGGGAGTTTATATAATCATTGCTGGAATAATTTCACTTTGTTACGCAGTTCTCAACATTTATGAAATTATTACTCTAACCGCTTTAAAAAGCGGTGCCAAGAACGCAATTGTTGCAGAGATGATCTACATTCTTGGACTAATGAAGGAGATAGAAAGACCACATGTTGAGGGCGGTGACACAGAAATTCCCGATGTAGAAGTAATGTCAGTAAGAACAAAATCGGATGTTTCAATATTTGGACTTGGATACGATGCTCACAACAGGTGGACTTTCTCAGGAAGAAAGGCAACGCCTCATACCCCAAAGGTATATTTGTTTCTGTGATCAATACTAATTTCTTATTTAAGATAAAATATTATTAATTATTATTTGCAGAATATGGAAACTAATTGAACGAGATAAACAGAAGATTGTCTCAGACTTCATGAGTATTAAAAATTTAATCATTATTGTAAATTATAGTTTTTTATCTCAATAAATTATCATTGACGATTAATTTTTCTTTAAAATTATGTACTTTTGTTATTTGCTATACTTAATATCAGCGAAACCTTTAATAAAGATACACATTCTTTTCACTGATCCAGATGAACTAAACTCGACTCTAATTTCCAAATATATCATGAGTGACTTTCAGTTTTACACTATTCTAGCTAAAGAAAGCAACGTTTTCTTCCACATTATTTATCAGATATAAGTTTAAAGGGTACAGCTGTGAATCAGGCATGCCCCTTTTTTATGACATTTTCTTTAAGTAGAAGTACACATATTGGTACAGGTTTAACCGTGAATAAAATAACATTACAGCAAGCCTGAAAAAGAAAAATCAACAAGAGTAAAGTTTCTCTCATTTAAAAACCTCTAAGTTCGCCCAACACAATACGCATCAAAATAAGAAAGTAAAAGCTAAAAACCGCAAGGGAAACGTATACTACTTAACTGTTGCTTTTTTATAATTAGCAAACCTTTTTAAAGATAATTGAATGTACAAATTCAGAAGGATATCGAACTATGGAGGATAACCCAAAAAGGATGATCTAGACTTTAACGACAACCTGAGCTGGGAACTCTTGTATTGTGGATATCAAGATCAATGTTTGATCTCGATCTTTTGTTAATCTGCAGATTTATTTAATCTTTATTTGATATCCCGCATGGTAATCGTACTACGTAGGAATCTAAAGTATGAAAACCTTTTATTTAAGAAAAAACAAACAATTTCCGTACAGTCATCTTAAAGTCTCATCCTTTATAGGTAAATTTGTCTTAACAGAGTTAACTTACTTCGGCAGTTGTCCCCTGAACTCGGATTTTAGAAACTCAATCTTGAATGAAGTTGAAGGAAGGAAGAAGGATGAAGGAAATCTATGCCACTCCTTCCCAACACATACATGAGTCGTATGCTGGGACACTTCTAACTGAGCAACATTCATCCATACATCAGTAGATCCCTGGTAGTGCTGAACAGAATAATTTTTTTTGCTAAAACTTGACTTCGTAATCAAGGCAGTGGAATAAAAAACAAACTGCATATTCATGATTTCATTTTTATCGTATTTGTGTACTGGCCCTTTTTATTTTCAAATAATTCCTTTTCTGCGTTTCATTAGTTCTATCTCAGTTTCACAAAGGTAATTGCAAGAATTGGGATGGAATTTATCATCCGAAAAGTCAAATTACAATGATGGTTCAAATTTTTTAACCTGATACAATGCAGTAATCCGTAGTAAGGATATAATTCCGAAGAGAAGAAGAGAGGACCCGGAGATCCAGAGCGTGTGGTTCAGATACTGTTTGGATGTGGAGAGTAGAGAATGAATAATCCTCTGTGTTGTGTCTATAGAGATAGCTCCTGCTAGAGCTATTAGAGGATATACTGGAAAGAGAAATCTCTCCTCCTTGTGAGGTTGGAGCCAGAACACTAGAAACCATAGATACAGACCCGCCTAAACATGCATATGTACGTTCTGGGATCTAATATTTAAAAGAAACGAAGTATTTATAACCTTTTAAATCAAGGAATGTATCATAAATCATTAAAAATGATTACTAAAATATTACTATTTTCTGTACCTCCCTGAAAAACTCTTCCCCCTTCCCTATAATTCTTGTTCTTGCCGTTATTGAAATTCTTCCTATTTTGGCTATTCTTACTATTTATCCTATTATTGCTTTTCTTCCTATTATTGCTTTTCTTCCTATTATTGCTTTTCTTCCTATTATTGCTTTTCTTCCTATTATTGCTTTTCTTCCTATTCTTACTTTTCTCCATTTACCTGTGAGAGAAGAATCGGAAGATGTTCTCCCTGAAGAGAAACAGTTTTTTCTCCGAGGAGAAGACGTCCTCCTACTCTAACAAGGACCAGGAGAAGAGCGGCTGGAAAAATTAGGTTGAAGTTAAGGATACCGTTAATAAGGTAGAAGGATGTAGGTTCAGTTCCATACAGATCAGGACCATGGGAGGTAAACACGTTGTACCTAACACAAATACACATTTAGTGTCATACATTAGAAGTCAAACAAATTGATCTTATTTAAGATTTTTCGATAAAATAAAATTGTAAGAAATATCTTACCCCGATTCTTCTTGGAATCTATTAGCTCTTAAATTTTAATTTTAATTGTTTTTTAATGATTTTTTTAAAATAAAATGTTCTCCAGAATTTCATAAATAAAATAGCCCTTTGTGGAACAAAATTCATTATAATTTAATTGAATTTTTTATTTTTCTGTCGAGTCACCACACAATGAACAACTTTTATTGAATGCAGCTTAATAATAAGCCTGCACAATTTGGTTTAAAAAAGGATAATCTTACAATTTTTAAATAAAAATAACGAAATATTCTTTTTCTGGGATTTCTTAACCTTCTCTCAATATTAAAAAATTTCTAATTCCCCTCGCAAGTATTTATATTTATTGACCCCCTTTCGACAGGCTCAGAAAAAGTGGGCGATCGATTTTTAAGAAATAGCTTAAATCTACGAAAAGATCCAAGTTAAACTGGTTCCCTCGGTCAGTCATTCGGGATCGAATTCGAATCGGTCCGTCCTCAATGGTTTTCATCAAAAAGAAAAACTTTAAATCCGAGACACCCCGTCCATAAAAAGTTCTAAAATCAAGTAATGAAAAAATACATACATAATAAAAAATAATATACATAATAAAAAAAAATACATACATAATAAAACAAATACATAAATAAACTTTGAGTAAAATTACTTACATAACAATGTTGAATGCTGCAAAGACTGGTTTCCCATAGTAGAATGTATCACACATCATGATTGGTCCGAGTATGGTGACCGCTGATATAGCTGACCAACCCAGGAACATGTTGACCTTCCCTCGGTACAGAACTATATCAATGGCTATGGGAACTCCCAGGAGAACTGTAAAGGGCCAACCTAGTAGAAACAATAATGCTAAATTAGTTCTGCGTCAATGAACCCCTACCCGTTTTCAGAAAAAAAACGGACTTTTACCAATTTTAGTTAATTGTTGCCAATTGTTTAAAAAATTGATATCATCAACTTTCTCTTCATATCTCTGTTTTAGTTTAATTTTTCTTGATTTTCGCTTTTCTGATGAAAATCCCAACTGAACAATAATTAGGGAATAAAGCAAATACGCCTTTCTTCAGATCATTAGAGGAGGGAGAATAAAGAGAAATTTACGATAAAGCTCAAAATCAAGTTTATATTTATTAAAGTTGGCAAAAAATATTTAAATTAATTATTTGGATAAATCTTGATTTATTTTCAAATAATATTTCTTTTCCAAATATGTCTGATCTTTTTTTGAAAAAAATGTCCCTACGCCGGGAGGAAAAACTCAGATAAAAAAATAAATTAAAATAATAATCTAAATTTATTTTTAATTAAACTTTCTTCTCTTTAGCAAATGGATGAAAGGTCTTCAGACTAGATTGAACTCAACTTTTTTAAAGTAAAAAATGATTTATAGAATCATCGTATTTTAGACCAAAAAACTTTTGATTAGAAGACGATGATTTGAGAAAACCAGGATGAGATCCATCAAAAAACATGATTTAGCATAAAACAAAGTGGACCCACGAAAAATGTAATATTTGGAGAAAATACGCAACGCAAAATGTGCAGTAAGTTTTAAGCTCAATAAAAAAAAACATTAATTTTGGTGCATTTGTTTCTAAAATAGGGGGGGGGGGTTAAACCGGCATATCTTCCCTTTTAAAAACTTTTTACCCAATAATTCATTTATTGTCCAACTCAGCAATAAAACCATAGAAAAATGTTATCGCTTCGCGCAAGCATGCTTAAAATGCTGAGAGGGAAGATTATTTAGAAGAGGTGAGAGAGAGAGCGTTTGAATGAAGAAAAGGAAAATTTTACTTTTCTATTTTTCTAACATTTAAATGGAAGAAAGCTTACTGAGAATGGCGGAGAGGGCTGTGGCGAAAATAGCTGCCCTGTACTCCTGGCGGAACCAGGCTCCGTAGGCAAGCAGGGTCAGGTACATCGAGGTGGAGGAGGGGAGGTAGGCGGTGCTGGAGATAAACATACCAGTGGACAGGGTCAATACGGTTAATGTTATTCTACCAACATTAATTCCAAACTCCTTTACAACTCCCTGATAGAAGTAAACCTGGAAACAAAATAATTGAATTCTTTAAAAATAATCTTTTTGGGTTGAACATCGTATCGAACACTAAAGAATGTCTTACAAAAATATATGTCGTGTAGTGTACTAACTACTAATCCATAAATCTAAGTTAAATGAATAAAAAAATTGGTTCATATTTTAATAATTTTCCCGAACTGTCTGACTCTAGCCTATTCATTTTTAAATAAAAAAAAAAAACAGAAGTAAATATTACAAAACATTTTCGTCTTAAAGGTTTATTCACGAAGATGGCATATTTTTTCGTTAAAGCCATATCAGAATCAGAAGGAAAAAATCATAACAGAAAATCGTAACAAAAAAGTTATGAATTGTTGATTTGGTTACCTCACATGAAGCACAAATTCCTCCAAGCAAGCAGCGTAGAAAGTAGAAAACAAGCATAGGGTTGGGTTGGAGAAGTTTAGCGTAGATCCAACCAGGAACTGCATGGACCATCAGATACATGTAGGATCGAAGAGCATACCTTCAGAATATAATTAGTCAGCAAGGATGATAAGTGATTATTATAATCCCAGTTCCAACCTAAGACAATTTGTTATCAGGACTTCAAGAAGAAATCTGAAATTTTTCTATCTCTTATTATTAAAACAAAAATTATTACAAAAAAGTAAATGGTTTCTAGGACTAAGTCCTAAAATGGACAGAATTAGTACAAACACAACATTTCGATCTACACTACTTGGTCGGCAGCTCCCGGCATATCATGGCTCACAGCAATTTGCAAATACTATGCAATTTGTAGATGAAATGGATCCATGATATGCAAGGATGAATATTTTTCTGTTTAAACTTCTGACTTTTTATCTTTCCGACCTAATATTTGTATTATTTGAAGGTTAGGTTAGGTAAAGAACACTTCAGAGCCGAGTGCCGCGGCTAGGACAAACTAGGTGGCCGGGCGCCGCGGCTAGTAAGACTTATGGCCCGAGCGCTGCGGCCACATGTCCAACTAAAAGCTGTAAAACCACGTGCGAATAGGTCAGAAGTTTAGTATAGCGTATTTGCGTAGATCAAAAGATACGCCATCCTAATAAGATTTGGAGAGATTACAGTTTCAAATCCAGAAGGGACTAGAAAATGAGTGTTAACAAAATTCTAGTGATTCGGTTGAAATGAGTTTAGCCAGAAATGATACAAAACTTTGTTACCTAGGATCATACTCCCAGGTCTGCATCCCCTGACCATAGAGAAGATTATGGGTTGGTTCCCAGTAGTTGTATGTTTCATCACAGTCGGATACTCCAGACCAGACAGCAGCACACAGACGAGCAGACAGCACTAGCTTCCAGGATGTATAGGAAGACGGGTACCAGCTGTCATCCTCTTCCTGCACAACCTGGACAGTGAACAATAAAAGCTCAAGATCGGAATTATTAATGATAAAGGTTAAGTAATGATCTTTTACGAACTTAGGCAAAAATTAAAATTTGGCGTATCTATAAAAACGCTACCATATAAAAACGCTCCACTACTAAAACGCTACCATACTAAAACGCTTCACCACAAAAACGCTAAATTTGCTACTTTTTTGGATTGATTTTTCTTCCGGATACATTTACGGGTCCATCTTTCAGTCCAAACATGTTTCAGACATAGTCTTTGACTTGTCCAACGAAGGCTCCTATTCTCCATCAATTACGGAAACCAATTTGCTAAAAATTATCATGATTAATTTTCACTTTTTAAATAAAACCATCTAAATTTTCATTGTATCTTTAACATTTAACTCGTATCCATCAATACCTAAAAAATCATTGTTTATGATTATAATAAAAAGCAAAAATTATTAGATGTATTTAAAAAAATGAGAGCTATTGTAATTCGGTATTCAAATTAAATGTATCAAATATAATACATTGGAACTCATTACATATTTTTATGAATTTTAAGCAGCAGATATTGTTTCAATAAGGGCTCAGTCGCCCACCCCCATCATGAAGATTTTGTTTTAATTTGGGTTATTTGTTGGCGGTCACCTCACAGTTAACACTTTTTATTCTTATAAATTCTAAATAAACATGGAAAATATTTTTAATAACAATTTAAAATCAGGAGAGAAAACTTTATTTTACGAATTATCGTCCTATAATTTTTCTATCTTTCTTTTCAAACCTCCCTGAAAAACATTCTCTTAACAAATGTTTCGTTATTTAAATATATATCATATTTTTTATGAACCAATATGTATGCTGAATCCATATTGGTGTTCATCAAATGTAAAAAATCAAAGAACAAAACAGTCGGTTATGCAATTTCTTAGCAGAAATTTACAGCAGATTAAATAAGGAAAAGCATTTGATTGTGTAAATTTGGAAATAATTTTAAAAAACTAGAATATTATGGTTTTAAAGGAATATCTAACATTTGACTTAAGAAATAATTAACTAAAAGAAAACGAATTGTGCAAATGGATAATATTCATTTTTCCTTGAGGACAATTACATGTGTTAGTACCACAAGGAAACTGTAGCATAGCTAATCAGCTTGTTCGTCTAGATCCAGAGGCCAAAATTAAAGAACTGCGGCTCAAATATAGTTAGGTCCACTTAAAATTGCATTAAATGTTTCAAGATTTAAGCCGGAGCTCAATTGAAACCGGTTTTTGACGGATTTAAGACACGGCTCAAATTCATTAAATTCGGACTCTTGTAAACCTTTACATAATTGCGTTAATTCTGCCGTTTAGTCGATCCTCAACCTTCTAGAAAAAATGGAAACAGAGAGAATAATCTGGATAAATAAAGATGAACTTATAAAAAGAATGCGTAAAACTGATGAATTCAGAGACGGTGCTGTCTGCATGTTTTTTTTCAAACTTAATTGTACGAGATATTTGCAGATCCCTTTTTTTGAAATTTTTGCAATAATTTGATCTGCACTTGTTATCTTAAAGTGTACAACGATAATTTTTAGATATAAAATGAACATGCCTATGAATTATTCAAATAGCAAATTTATTTCTAAAACATACCATAAATTTTGAAATGAGCTTTAAATCTTAGACAAAAACAGAAGAAGTCCATGAAGTCCATAAATTTGTGGTAAATTATAGCCTAAGAAGCGTTTTTGTAGGGTATTGTTTTTATAGGGTAGCGTTTTTATAATGTAGCGTTTTTATAGTATGACCGAAAAATTAAAAACAAAAGGCAAATTTCTACATCTTTTCTGATATTTTTTAACCGAAATTTATCTATTTAACCATAAAAATCAGTTATTTCCCCACATTTCAGCGAATAAACGCATAAAAAATACCCAAGTTAAGGAGGTGGGGGGTGATTTTTCAAGAAAATATACACCCCTGGAAAAATGTTTCTTGAAGGTTCAAACCTGAGGTTTCTTTTCCTGGTTGGATTCCGACCTGGCGCTAATCTCTCTCTTCAGATCTCTGAGAGATCGTCCTGTATTCCTCTGCTTCATCCCTCCCATAACGAATACTGATTGAAGGATTAGATTAGTATGCTAGGAAGCTAGACATCTCTCTCTCCCTAAAACCATTCTGATTCAAGATTCAACGATTAATTACCATAACATAACATAACATAACATAACATAACGAAAAAAGGTAACCCCTTCATCAGCTTCATTCCTCCATTGAAAACAATGCCAAATATAAGGCAGATCAAAAGTATTGCAATTTTAGTTTCAAATCACGTGGAGAAACTAAACCAAAGAAATTTGATTTCGATTTATCTTCTTTTTTATCTCTTTATGACGAATCAAATTGAAGTTTTGTAACTATTCGTGAATGATCTAGTTAGTTAAACAGAAACATTTAAGAATAATTCTGATCCTATCCTATTTTCTCATCCGTTCGTAAACATTTTTATCTGAAATATTAAACATTTATAAATGTTGCATGAAACTTTCCAATCTCTTCCGGACTTAATAAAACGGTCATATCAGAATAATTTAAATCCTCAGCTACAGCGCTAGATATCACAGTTCCATTTCTCCGCAACCACAGCTGCTCCTCTCCTCCCGTCCTAACCCTGTAAACCATTCTTCTCCGCCCTGAGAGTTTTATCAGTAGTCTCTCTATGGATCGAGAAAGATGAGTAAGACCAATGTTTAATGTTGCTGAGACCGGTATAACGTCAGTATTTATCAACGATTTGATAGTCTCCGTCCCGACTTTATCGATCTTATTCCCGACTGTTATTATGTTCTCTCTAGCAGAGAGCGGAAAATTAAGCTTGTTAAATGTTGCGAGAACTTGGGAATTTTGATGTAATGTATCCGGATGGGATAAATCTCGTACATGTAGAATCATATCAGCTTGTACCGCATCTTCTAGTGTAGCACTGAAGGATGCTATAAGAGGGGTAGGAATATCACTGATGAACCCAACAGTATCTATGTATATACACTTGAGGTTTGAGGGTAGGACACCTAGGTGACAGGTTACATCAAGAGTTGCAAACAGCTGATTTTTAGGTTCAAGATCTTCTCCAGTCAGAGCTTTAATCAGGGATGTTTTCCCACAGTTTGTATATCCGACTACTGCACAAGTTTTAAACTTTTCACGATTCTTTCCTTCCCTTAACTTTTTCCTTTGTGCTTTCAACTTATCGATTTTTGATCTTATGTTCCGTTCGAGTTTCTTGAGAGAATTTCGTCGAGTTTCAAACGAAGATTCTCCCATGTTACTCTTACTGTGTTTTGAGTTCTGTTCCCGCTCATAGTCGACACAAATCCTATTCCTGATATACGGAATCTCAGCTAGTGCAACCTGGAGCTTAGCCTCCCGTGTCCTAGCATGCTGATGGAATATCTGCAGAACTAGATTATACCTGTCTATAACCGGTATACTGAACCTGTTCTCCAGTAGGATCCTCTGAGTGGTGGTGAGCTGATATAAGCTGAGAAACACCGCGGTTATCCTAGGATCGTTGGATATTAATTCCTGGATTTCTGCAAGTTTACCGGAACCAAATAGTTCAGCTTTCTTAAAGGAGCTTAAACCAATACACATAGAATTGACAACTTTCCAGTTGAGAGTCTCAATGAGGGCCTTGGACTCGTCCAGCATTAGCTCTTTTGTAGTTTCAGAGTTTCCAGTCCTGAGAAAGGGTTGAAGAATGATCACCTGGTGTCCCAGGTTCTCCTGGAGAAAATATCTACTCCGTAGATTCAGATATTCATCCTTGTCTTCACTCTCGTCAAATATCTCTTTAAATATCTCAAGTTTAGATTGAGATATATCACCGCATTGTCTTTTCTGAGAAACATTAACAGACGAGCAAGCATAAAAGATAAGTTGCTTGTTCACAACGGGACGAAATCTTCTAAAACAACTTAAAATCATTCTGAAACAAAAAAAAATTTATTTTTAACATGAATTTTACGCATAATTCTGATGAATGTACGATAATAACATCTTAGAGTTTTGTTTTTCTTTCTCCTCCAATCCCTCGCTCCAATCTGCAAAATAAATCATCGTAAGATTTGAAAATATTACATATACATTATTTCAATTAAATCTGGAGCCAATTAGTGAATCTAAACTAACCTTGAAGCGCTGATGATTTGAGTTTAAAGGACTGTTCCAAATGTGTATTTCTGCGCTGAGCGAACTTCAGCATGGTTTCAAGAACTAAACTTCTCTCGGAGAAACTCTGATCCACAGCAGATATCAGGAGGGACGGGAGACTTTCCAACCAGGATCCTAGTTCTTCATCACACTCGGCCAGGTCGGAGAGAAGTTTCAAAGCACCAATTCTTTGCTCCGAGCCAGAAGCAAGGTTTGCCGACATGTCTAATAGCAGAGTTAAAACAGTTCCTCGCGATTCTTTATCTAAAAGTGATCCATACAATAAATGTTTGAAAACTTTCAACCGTTCTCCAGCATCGGTGGTCGGAGATCCAACAGTTTGTATTATCCTGGAGAGAAGGTTTGCGTCCAGGGATTCTGCTAGGTTCAAGATTACACTGGAGAGAAGAACATTTTGAGCATTACACTTCCCTGAACTGTTACTATACGGTAAATGGCTTAGAAGACGAGAGTTAAGGTCGGCAAAATATTTTTGCTTCATACGAACAAGAACGGTGTCATCTCCGTCATACCCGAAAACCCGGGAGTAGGTGACCAGTTTCTCCAATATCCCGGAGATATGCTCCAGCAGAGGAAAAACGTCGTTGGATAGAAATCCAATTCTTTTCTTGTTCGTCTCCGCGGTAGCCTCAACCCAGGAATCCAGGATCAGAGGAATTATCTTGTCTGTGATCTCCAACATAGGATCTTCACCAGATTTCTTAACAAGCTCTGAAAGGCACAATGAGCTAGGACGCATTGGATATATCCTCGCTTGAACGCTTTCTCCAAACTCAACCTTAACACAGTTTTGGGCCTTCTCACTACCGATCTTTGATTTCAGCTGAGAAAGGATTGCACGCAGAACTTGATCAACCCTCTTCAGTACATCTGTCCTCCATTGTAGAGCTGTTATCTTCTCCGATACATTAGTTGACACTCCAGCCTTAGATTTATTCACACTTCTCTTGGATATCTGCTCCAAACAGTCTGGGAGAATTTTTGAAAAGTTTCCAGCAATAAAGCTGGGTACAGTGGTGACAAGACTATCTATAAGATTAAGACCATCCTGCTGTATAGCTGGATCTATGTGTGTAAGACAGCAGGATAGATGAGCAGTAAGAACCGGAAACAGAGGTTCAAGTTTACTTTCAGCAACCTACAACAAAACACTAGTTATAACAAAAAGAAAATTTAAACAATCAGGAAAAACACAATTTTATTATTCATAATAAGTACTGAACAGCCCCCAGATGCCTTGTCAAAAATAAACAATTACCTGTGACAGAATCGCCTGCAGAATGGCAAAGGCTGCTCTCCGAACTCGTCTCTCTCTATCCGAGGTAAGTGGAGCTAGTTTAGAGACGAGGAGAGACAGGTTTCCTTGAACAAGGTTTCCTCCTTGCTCCCCTGTAACCAACTCCTTTATCCCCTCCAGGCTCTCAAACCTCACGGTCTGGGAGTAATGAGTTAGCTTGGAGAGTAGCTCCTTTAAACCCAGTTTCCGTTTAGTTACAGGACCTGCTTCACCGCTTTTCTCAAGCTGTTTAGGAATAACGATTTTTCCAACCTTAAAATCTGTTTTTGTCACATTTGTGCCTTTTGGTAAATGTTGTCCTGGCGCGGTTTTAGGTCTCTTGAGTTGGGTTTTCGTCTTCTCCTCCTTCTTTCTTTTCATCCCGGCCTTTGCCATGTTTATTCCTTAATCAGTTAGTTGGTTTGTTCTTGCTCAGAAGTTTAGAACTGGCTAGTTCTTGATCAGAAGTTTAGAACTGGTTAGTTCTTGATCAGAAGTTTAGAACTGGCTGGTTCTTGATCAGAAGTTTAGAACTGGTTAGTTCTTGATCAGAAGTTTAGAACTGGCTGGTTCTTGATCAGAAGTTTAGAACTGGTTAGTTCTTGATCAGAAGTTTAGAACTGGCTGGTTCTTGATCAGAAGTTTAGAACTGGTTAGTTCTTGATCAGAAGTTTAGAACTGGCTGGTTCTTGATCAGAAGTTTAGAACTGGTTAGTTCTTGATCAGAAGTTTAGAANCAGCTGTTCGTTAATGGTTTGATTTATTTCTGCCGTCAATACTTCATATATTCTGCCAGAGTCCAAATAAAGCATAATATGAAAATAGCATATTTGTGAGTCCCCTGAAGACAGAAAAAAACTTAATCATTTAAAATAACGGAAAGAAAGGGCTGCCCTGGTTTCTTTAAGGCTAGCTCAACTCTTTAAGATTTAGAGGATATTTAGAGAAAATACTTTACCTTGATAATAAGAGAACAGCTAGGACATGTAGCAACCTCCTCCCCGGCCTCTAGTTCCTCTCGAGATATCGCAAACCTGAATTCAGAGACGTATCTTGTATCGGTAAATTTAAGATGGCGACAATGTGATCAAATCTGATTCGATTCTAAATTTAATAGGACAGTAGAAATCATTTTCCCATTTTAGCGTTAAAATCTCATAGAATTGTTTGTGTGCACATTCAATCAATGTAATATCGGGTCTTTTTCCCTTTGGTTTCTTAAAACAAAATATATTCAATCCAAAGAAGACTTGGAAACTTGTGAAACTTTGCAACCGTAATTATTTCAAACTATGAACTCTGTTGGATTAAATAATTAAAGTCTGAAATATAAGGTCTACACCATTTGGTTGCAAGATTTTTTGTTTACAAATTGAGTTTGTGGCTAAAACTCAATTTCTTTGTATCCCGTTCCATCAACTTTCTAAACCTACATTCTACACTAAAGATGTGAGATTTTTCTAAAACAATTTTACAGAAGAAAAAAAGTATTCTAATAGGAATATTAAGATATGTTTATAAAATATATTTTTCACAAAAATCAAAAATGTGCCCCTCAAATGGGGGTTAATATTTAAAAAGTCACTAGCACAAGTGAAAATGAAAATAATTATTTGAAATAATTATTGAATTGGGTATCATTAGAACCGAATTGAATTTCTAAATTCAAATCAATTTACAGAATCGAAAAATATTGAAATTTGACAGAGTAAGGTCAAAAAAGACATTTTTTAGTACAATTTTTAATATTTTTCAATTCTGTAAATTGTTTTGAACTCCGGTTTTCAAGCTGGTTCAAAGTTTTACTAAATTTCACACCCCTGTTCTATACATTTATTCTACAAATACGCAAGTCAGGCATATCCAAGAGTGTCCGATTTGAATTTCAAGTTCTCACCAAATATCAATGATAATCATTAAGCGCAAGTGAAGGTAGACATTGTCGCATAAACCGATTTTAAAAAAAACCTTCAACGTACTATATCCATTATCCAATCATGTTAATCCTAACCTGTCTCCACAGGGACAAGGATAATAATATGTTTCTTCGTCCTCATCGTATTCAAAATCTTCTATCTCTACTTCGTCATGGAATACAGACATCTTTACATTCTACATTCTGAAATAATCACAGTTCTGGTCTAAATTTAGCAAGCTTCAAAATAATCTATGTAATCACAAATTCTGAGAAACTCTCTTCCGAGACTGAAGAACCGGAATCACGTTCCGGAGTTCCAAAATTCGATTCTAGAACTTCGTTAGGATCCGTGGCTTCGAGTTGATTATCAGGGTTAATTCCAAGCTGAGGTTTCTTCAGTTTTCTATATTCTTCCAGATCTAAGGTCTGGTCGACAGTAAACCCCTGAAATATCTTTGTTAATTTTTTATTTCCTTTCTTAAATTCTTTTTTTCACCCTCCCATTTTAGTATTCCTTCTACATTCAACTTTTTCAGGGGGGCTTTGGACACCTTTCGATGCTTTTATTATATATTCTTAAAGTTTTTACTAAAGTAATTGACAAGACTTAAACAGGTTACAAAAGTATAAGTAATTGGAAGATCAGAGTTTGTTAGGAGTAATCAGTTCGATTTTACATTATTAATGTAACAGAGGAAAAACAAGCAAATTAATAATTCAAGAAAAAAATATTTAGTAAACCTACAAAGAGGAAAAATCCAAAAAATAAGGCGAGGTCAAATCAAAAAGTACAACCACATTAATTTTTGGTTTCTGACGCCTTTCTTTTTCTAAAACCTGAAAGTACTTTAAAAATTTGTCTTTAAATATTTCAGAAAATAAAATACTTTATAAAATTCCTAATAACATAACATAATAAAGGTGCACCACCACTTGGAAAACATTTTTAAAAATTTCAAAAAAATTGGGATTTACATTATATTTAACACACTGTATGCTAGAAAGAATACTATAAAATAGCCGTTTAACAATTTTTAAATGTCCCTTTTGCTAGAATAAACTATTACAGCAAAGACCACAAATCCTTGGAAACATTGTTTATCGGGCTGATAAGGGACTTGTTTGCTTACTATACTATTTATGTTTTAAATAAGTGAACAATCCCTTTAAAAATTTACCTGTGTAGCTAATATATACTGCTCCATATCAATCCTGTTCTCCGCAGCCTTGACTCCCAACCTTTCCTCCTGGTGGTTTATACTCCACAGGTCTGGGAGATGTTTAGGTTTCATACTAGACAGGAAATGTTTTCTCCATTTAACTTCAAGATTTATTAGTCCTCCTAAATATTACGAAGTTTTTCAAGATTTTAAACAAAACATTTAGTTGAAATACGAACCGAACAGTCCTGAATAAAGAGAAGGAGAATAAAAAATTGGAATTAAAAATATTAAAACATTGGGATAAATTAGGTGAGCAGAACTTGAAAACTTTATCAAAATTGGTGCAATTCACAATAATATTATAATGAAAAATATATTTTAGTTGAATTACCTTCTCTTAGGAAATAATGCACTACTGCTCTACTATGAGGAGTATAATCATCGTTTGTTTCAAGGAAATTACAATCACTGGCTCTATCCACAATTTCTGTTGTACACTAAACACAGTACAGTTAGTAGTACAATACATCTAGTAGCTATATTCTGTACACTAAACACAGTACAGTTAGTAGTACAATACATCTAGTAGATATATTCTGTACACTAAACACAGTACAGTTAGTAGTACAATACATCTAGTAGATAGATTCTATACACTAAACACAGTACAGTTAGTAGTACAATACATCTAGTAGATATATTCTGTACAATAAACACAGTACAGTTAGTAGGACCTACAACTAGTGGATATATTCTGTACACTAAACACAGTACAGTTAGCAGGACCTACATACAACTAGTAGATATATTCTGTACACTAAACACAGTACGGTTAGTAGTACAATACAAATAGTAGACATATTCTGTAAACTTAACACAGTATAATTGGAAGGAACTAGTAGATGTATTCTGTACACTAAACTCGGTACGGTTAAAAGGAAATAGAACAAGTAGATGTATTCTGTACACTAAACACAGTACGGTTAGTAGGAACTGGAACTAGTAGATGTATTCTTTACACTTAACAAAGTATGGTTAAATGGAATTAGAACTAATCGATATATTCTGTACACTTACTTAACACATTACAGTTAGAAGGAACTAGAACTAGTAGATGTATTCTGTACACAACATGTTCAGTGTATTCTGTACACTACAGTAAACTGTACAGTTAGAAGAAACTAGAACTCGTAGATATATTTTGTACACTAAACACAGTACAGTTAGAAGATACTAGAACTAGCAGATATATTCTTCATACTAAACACAGTACAGTTAGTAGGACCTACAACTAGTAGATATATTCTCTACACTAAACACAGTACGGTTAGTAGGAACTAAAACTCTGTACACTTAATACAATGCAATTAGAAAGAACTAGTAAATGTATTCTGTACACTAGATGTACACTGTACTGTTAGAAGAAACTACAACTCGTAGATATATTATGTACACTACATGTACACTGTACAGTTAGAAGAAACTAGAACTTGTATAAATATTCTGAACACTAAACACAGCAAAGTTAGAAGAAACCAGAACTAGTAGATATATTCTTTACACTACATGTAAACTGTACAGTAAGACAAAACTAGAACTAGTAGATATATTCTGTACACTACATGTACACTGTACAGTAAGACAAAACTAGAACTAGTAGATATATTCTGTACACTACATGTACACTGTACAGTAAGACAAAACTAGAACTAGTAGATATATTCTGTACACTACATGTACACTGTACAGTAAGACAAAACTAGAACTAGTAGATATATTCTGTACACTACATGTACACTGTACAGTAAGACAAAACTAGAACTAGTAGATATATTCTGTACACTACATGTACACTGTACAGTAAGACAAAACTAGAACTAGTAGATATATTCTGTACACTACATGTACACTGTACAGTAAGACAAAACTAGAACTAGTAGATATATTCTGTACACTACATGTACACTGTACAGTAAGACAAAACTAGAACTAGTAGATATATTCTGTACACTACATGTACACTGTACAGTAAGACAAAACTAGAACTAGTAGATATATTCTGTACACTACATGTACACTGTACAGTAAGACAAAACTAGAACTAGTAGATATATTCTGTACACTACATGTACACTGTACAGTAAGACAAANTAGTAATACAAAACTCGAAATGTCTCATCAAATTGGAAAATCATTACCGCTGGCAATTGTACACCGTACATATATTGTACATAACTACCTGTCCGTCTGGTGCCTGCAGCTGACAGTTATGATACAGAGGAGACTTCCTAATTGAGTTTCCCTTTAGCTTCAGTACACTAAGAAACTTGGTGGATTTCTGCTTCTCAGAGCTCAGAGCTCCAGACATCCAACCTTTACTGCTGAACCTTACGTCTATAAACCTCTCCACTGCCTGTATACACTCGGAGATTAATCTAGGACCGTTCCAGCTCAGGATGTGAAACCTTGAGCTTAGATCAGAGCAGAACTGGGTTCGAAGTAGAACCCAGAATATGTTGATAGCTACAAGAGCGTCATTAGCTGCGTAGGTCAGCTGACGTGGAGAAAGTTCTGGAGCTTCCCAGTTTCCAGATCGTATGCGCCAATCCTGAAAGTAATTTTTAATAAAAATAAAGTCCACAAAAAAAGTATCAGTATGATTTGCTAATCATTCAGAAGATTGGATATCTGAGACGTTAATACATATGGAAAACTATTAAAAGTAAGCCTATCAAACTTTAGGCGCGTACGCTGGAATTAGTTCAGGGAGGCTTAATCTTTTTTGACATTAGGGAGATATATTCTGTACACTAAACACAGCACAGTTAGAAGAAACCAGAAATATTAGATATATTCTGTACACTACATGTACCCTGTACAGTGTACGGTATCCTGTTTACCTCCTGAACTGAATAATATGTCTTTAAAACCTCCTCTAGCTCAATCCTTCTCTTCTCCGGTAGTTTAGAACCTGCAGTTTTCAGTGCACGTCCAGCACTCTTAACTTTCTTCAGCTCAAAGTTATTCCGGAGCTTCACGTCATTCTCAGTTCCTAGATAATTAATTCAAGTTTTAACAGACATGGGAACTTCTATATGGACGGAATTAAGCTCTACTTCAAAGTATTCACCAAGGAAGTTTACTGATTCTTATTGGTCAACTTTCATAAAATTAAATGATTTCAACTCTTCGGTTTCTTATTAAGGTTTCCAGCAGGAGTACAGTTTTTCCAGCAGGAGTACAGTTAGTTATGATAGCAGATGCAAATATTTAGACATATTTCTATATTTCTTGTTCGCCATTTTCTTCTTGTTCGTACATCTTTCATATTTCGGCAAATGTAAGGCAGATCAAAAGTATTGCAATTTTAGTTTCAGGACATCCTAGCATCCCCGGAAACCGATGAATTTTTTTCTTGAGAAACCGACGAGGACGAGGAGCTTATCCTGTATCAATCCTTCGACATTACCTATAGGAGCATCACATAGTTCTGCTAGTTCTCTCCTCCTGTATCAATCCTTCGACCTTACATATGGGAGCATCACATAGTTCTGCTAGTTCTCTTATCCTGTATCAATCCTTCGACCTTACCTATAGGAGCATCACATAGTTCTGCTAGTTCTCTTCTCCTGTATCAATCCTTCGTCCTTACCTATAGGAGCATCACATAGTTCTGCTAGTTCTCTTCTCCTGTATCAATCCTTTGACCTTACCTATAGGAGCATCACATAGTTCTGCTAGTTCTCTTCTCCTGTATCAATCCTTCGACCTTACCTATAGGAGCATCACATAGTTCTGCTAGTTCTCTTCTCCTGTATCAATCCTTCGACCTTACCTATAGGAGCATCACATAGTTCTGCTAGTTCTCTTCTCCTGTATCAATCCTTCGACCTTACCTATAGGAGCATCACATAGTTCTGCTAGTTCTCTTCTCCTGTATCAATCCTTCGACCTTACCTATAGGAGCATCACATAGTTCTGCTAGTTCTCTTCTCCTGTATCAAT
>NW_019397230.1:57162-86622 GCF_000591075.1 Eurytemora carolleeae
GGGGGGGGGGGGGGGTTTGCTTCATAGACTCCAAGAAAATTCCCCCCCTCCCACACCTGTATATCCTCTAGCCTTATTTACATGAGTTTTCAGTATTGTAGACTGTAGTGTGTTGTACATCTAACTGCCACTTCATCTTGAGCACTTCTTGTAAGAATATTGAAGCAAAATGTATGAATTTGTAAGGAGGCCAATATCAAAATCAAAATCAAAATTCAACAAGACTTTGAGATACATTTTTGACGAAAAAAATAATTGTTTGAAATTTCAACATCTTAACCGTAGATGGTGGGATAGTTCAATATGACCAACCTTGTCCAGCTGAACTCCGAGATAGTTAAGAGCTAGAGCCTCGAGACCTAGTTTGCCAGGTTTATCCTGCTGGAGGACAGCAAGGTGTCGAAGGTCGAGACAACCTAGTACATCAAGTTGATGTTCAACTAGAAGTTTACTACTATCATCCAGTACAGCAACTCCTACCTTTAAAATTTTTAAAAATTTAACTAATAGCTTTAAAAAAATTGTTGCCTACTATATATTGAGGGAAATTACTGAAACGTTTATATGTTTAACGAATATATTCTTATCGTGCATTTTTACAATATTTTAAGGCAAATTGAAAGGAGTTTTTTTTTACTTTTTTAGGCCTAAGAATTTAAGGATTAATAAAAATTCAAAACATCAAAAAGAATATTAATTAGTTGATTGAATTTATTTGCGCGGGGAGCATGAAGACTTAGTAAGGAAAACTAGGATTTAGGAGGAAAAAAAAGATTTTTAGAGGAAAGACATAAATTTGATTTTTTGGAGAAAAAAATTGTACTTTTCGTGTAATCGTTTTAAGAACTCTTTAATCAAGGGGCAGCGTAGCCTTTCGTTTCCGTGCAGCTTGTATCAGGTTTAAATACCTTAATAATATCAGGGTTTGCTAGAATATCCCTGAGTGAGATAGGAATCTTGTCTAGTGTACACAGTCGGACCAGGATAGCATGCCCTGAGAAGGTTCCAAGCTGGAGCAGAGATATAGGACCAACATAACCTATATTCAAATCCAAATACTATTGAGATTTTTTTTGATTTTTTCACAGATACTACATAGAAATGAACAATTGAAGTTCAATTAAAGATCCGAAAAAAACAATAATCGATCAATTAACGATCTAAAGTGTACCAAACATAAATCCATTTTAGATAAGTTAATGATTCTAGGAAGACCAATTATTGGTACAACCCCCAATAAAAAAAATTTTAAAAATCAAGAATAAACTAGCCAGGATTCATTGTCTGAGATCAAGGATCAAGGAAGAATAATTGCCTGAATAAATTATTGTATATGCGCATAGGATTTTATTCGTTGAATTGGGTACGTTTATAGTTATTTAAGACAGAATATAAATATTTCATTAGTAAAAAGCAAGAGGGAAAACTACCAACTGATATCTTGTGTTTCATTTTACCACGATTCTTTTTAAATCAAAATTATTATCCTTTTCTGAAATAAGGCATTTAATGAACAAAAGCAAGACATATAATATATTATTATTACACTTTCTTCCTACGCATAATAATATTATACCACCCTTACACGAATAATTATAATTATTACACAAAATGGGTGACAATAACAAGAATTATTCCGGATTTGGCTACGTAGTAAATCCGACAAGAATGTGGTATAATAACGTGGATTTGTAGCGGACCCATAGATCAGAAATATTAAAAATTAATTTAATTATTCTCACCCTTACTGTTAACCCATTCTGTATCTAGTCCAAGGAAGGGAAATTTCTCCAGGTCACTAGAAACATCCTTCCATATCTTCTCCCAGTCTGATGCACTTGATACTAAACTAATTCGTCCTCCACGTTCTAGAATGTAATAAAGTATTTAACTAAACTATTTATCCCTAATTTTCGTTTTCGAAACCATTCGAGTAAGCAGTCAGTTGTAGAAATATTAAAATTTTATTATAAAAATTCTTCAAGATTTGAAATAACAGTTCACCTACGGATATATGAGAAAAAATCTCTCTGTCCATCCTTGTTATATGAGATCTACGTCTATATATCCCCAGAGCGATCAATCCTACGGATACTCCAGCTCCTGCTAAGAGTAAACCTTGAGTAAACCGTCTCCGAGTGTCCATTCTGTAAAAATAAGATGTCACTAAGACTTATATCATCTCCCCTGAACAGTGGAATTGGATAGCATGTTTACTTTAACAAGAAAATTAAGTTTCTCATGTCTTTTCCTTTGATATTTAATTCTGCCAGCAGGAATGTTTAAGGTTTTTTTTCTCATTTTCTTCCTCTTGTACACTGTACAGCGAGAACGGAGAAAGGGGGAGGGATAAAATCTTCGAGAAGAAATAAAAATGGCGAGATCTTATATTAATTTACTTAATTAAACATACCTAAATGTAATGAAACGTGTTCATTAAGCTTGTAATTCAGGGCTTTTCGATCTGTGAACCTTGATATTTTTATCTTAATTGGAACCAAGTTGCACTTCTTCAATCATCGACATTATTTCTCTGCAAATATAAAAATTTATAATCGTAACGCGGATAAGGAAACTTTCCCTTCCTTCAACTTCTTCTTTTTAGAAGATTTTTCTTTAACATGCGTCTTCACTTCGTCCTGTAACATACTGAAGAAAGCTGTGGAGGATTTGAGAGAACTATTCTTATCCTTCTCTTTAATGGTTTTAACTTTTCCTTGTTTCTCCGCCTGCTCCAGGTTCTTCAAGGCCTTCTCCTTACTTATCTTACTCTCCACACCTGCGTTAGCTTTCTCCTTCTCACGCTTTTCCCTTTCTCTAATAGACGCTTTCTTTTTCAATTTCTTCTGTCTTCTCTCACGCTTTCTATCTGTTGCCGTCTTGTCTCCGGAAGTCATAAGTTCTCCTTTAGCCTTGTCTACTACTTCTGCCGGAGCTAAGAGATCGGCGTTACTTGCTCCGACCGGGGCAACCTCCTCTATACCTATGGATGGGACATTCCGCACAATCTTAACCTCCGCGGATTTCTGTTTAGGTGTGTAGTGGAAGTGTGTTAGTGTATCTAGTTTAGAGAATAAACTTCTCATGGCGGATTTGATCTGTTCAACCTCCTCCGGTGTCTCCTCCCGGTCCTCATCTAGCAGTCCAGGAACAGGAACCTTCTCCTTGACCTGGGATACCCGGAGGAACTCTTCCTCGTAAACCTGTGCTAGACTGAGTTTACTCTTCTCCTGGTCCAACACCAGCTTCTTCCTGTACTCCTGAGGATCCTCTATAGGTTTAACCTAAATAAGAGAAAGGGTTAAACCAGATATACCAGTTACAAAAAAGTTCACAAAATTAAAGAACAGAAAATTTAATTCACAACGAATTTAGTCTTTTCTTTCATTAGAAAATAAATAAAAGTAAAAAAAAGCGGATTAAGTACAATCAATAGCTAAAAATATCAAATCTTGTTTTCCAGCATTCTGAACGATAGCTAGACAGATAAAAAAGATAAAAACGGAAAAATTACGCCAAAATATTGAGGAGAACAAAATTACCCGTCTAACAACATCATCCCAAGCTTTATCCTTGATTCTTTGCTTTACAATATCCTCCAGCTTTCTAGCCACGTCCTCCGTTATAACAGGAGCCTGTCTCACACCAGCTTCGTACTCAAGGTGCTCAGAGAGTAGAGAGTTCTCAGGTCTGCATATTTACAAGGTTTAATGAGGGTTGGATCAGACAAGGTTTAGCCAAGGATTCATTTATCAATGGTGCCACTACTTTCACTACAAATATAATGGTGCCACTACTTTCACTACAAATATGACAATGTCCGATTCACAACGGTACCTTTGAAACCTTTGTCTTATCAAGTATTAATTAGATATCAATGCATATAAATTTTAAGTGACTTGCCCATTTTATCTGCAGAAAACATTCAGGAAAAATCAGAATTAAAAACTTTAAAACCCAACAGTATCTTCCACATTACTGATAAGATAGGGTTTCAAGGGTATCGTTGTAAATCGGACATTTCCATCTTTGAACAAAGAGTAACTTGAAATCATGCTTACAGTCCCTGTATGCGCACACATTTAATTAAGGTTAAGACAAGGATAAATCATTATAGACAATGATAGGACATGGTTTAGACAAGGTTTAGACAAGGATTAGACAAGGTTTAGACAAGGTTTAGACAAGGTTTAGACAATGGTTAGACAAGGATTAGACAAGGATTAGACGAGGTTTAGACAAGGTTTAGACAAGGTTTAGACAAGGATTAGACAAGGTTTAGACAAGGTTTAGACAAGGTTTATACAAGGTTTAGACAAGGTTTAGACAATGGTTAGACAAGGATTAGACAAGGTTTAGACGAGGTTTAGACAAAGTTTAGACAAGGTTTAGACAAGGATTAGACAAGGTTTAGACAAGGTTTAGACAAGGTTTAGACAAGGTTTAGACAATGGTTAGACGAGGGTTAAGTTTTTTTTAAACATTTATTTTTGAATTTGAATTTTAACATTAGACTAGGTTTAGACAAGGTTTAGACAAGGTTTAGACAAGGATTAGACAAGGTTTAAACAAGGATTAGACAAGGTTTAGACAAGGATTAGACAAGGTTTAGACAAGGTTTAGACAAGGTTTAGACAAGGTTTAGACAAGGTTTAGACAAGGATTAGACAAGGTTTAGACAAGGATTGAGAAGAGAGACTGAAGTTTTCATTAATAATTGGAGACTACTGGAGAGTACCGGAGGGTTCTAAATCCAGTGGAGAGAAAATTATTTCTATTGGAGAGCTTTTAAATTTTTACCAAAATATAAATTCTACCGGAGGGGTTTCTTTTCCACTGGAGTAAATTGCATTTCAAAATAGGGAGGATTTAAGTTCTTACAAAGAGCAAAATTCTACTGGAGGGTTTTTTAATTCACTGGAGGAATGTTCTGTGTGAACTAAAAAGGTTTGAATTTTTCCCCATAGTGATTTATATTTTACCGGGTTTTCAACTATTGATATTATAAACACTACTGAGTAATAATTTTATCTTTTTAATACTGATATATCTGAAAACCTGCAAAATGTAAATAATTTTTTTTTAGATTTTCCTGTTTACAACTAAAATCCAAGACAGACAAGTAATGTATAGAAATACATCAAAAATGCTTTTGTAAGATATGAATCACTTTGGGGAAAATTCAAACCTGTTTTTCTACACAATCTAATCCCTCCAATGAATTAAAAAACCCTCCGGTAGGATTATTAATTTAGGTTTAAATTCCAAGGCTCCCTGATATGAATAGTTTGTACTCCAGTGGAATAGAAAACCCTCAGGTAGAATTTATATTTTGGTAAAAATTTAAAAGCTCTCCAGTAGAAATAATTTTCTCTCCACTGGATTTAGAACCCTCCGGTACTCTCCAGTAGTCTCAATTATTATTGAAAACTACAGTCTCTCGATTGAGAACAAGAGTTTCTCAACGGCTCTGATGCAGGATCTGTTTTGGCGTTATTAAACCTAATACAACGGAATAGACATAACAGAGTATTATTTCGACATTGAAAACTGTGGGACCTGACAGGAGCTGCAACTTCTCCTCCCATCTGCCAGGGTTTATCTCCGATAGCCTTCTCCTCCAACTTCTTGATCTTCTCCTTCAACCTAGCCTGGGACTTCTCATGTCTAGATTCCACAACCTGATTTCAGGGTTAAATTATTATCAAACAAAATATTTTTTGGGAGCTTGTTAAAAAATATATGAATTTTTATACTACTATCTTAAAAATGATAAAAATTATAATCCAATCCTATTAGAATACTAAAATGAATAGAATAAGAAATTAAACTCGCGCCTGTTCGTTCTCACTTTCATCATCACTGTCACCCAACAAGTCCATCTAAACAGGAACAAATTAATAATTTAAGTCCATCAATAACGTCTGGAAACTGTGTTTGTATGCTAAATTTAATTATTTTAAGTTACACTAACCTTTTGATTTTCATCTTCATTTTCATCTTCTTCTTCTTCTTCTCCTTCATCTTCATCATTTTCATCATTTTCATCTTCACTGTGTTGCTCCTCCTCCTCCTCATCTCCAGTCACAAGCTTTCCGTTCTTCAACAATATCGTTATTTCATCTTTAGCTGGTTTCTTTCTAGTTTTAGGTATTTCTTCCTCTAATAATTCATTTTCATTCTCTTCACGAAAAAATTGGTTTCCCATAGCTCCGATCTCCTCATCATCATCTCCGACATCATCAAATAGATCAATATCGTCCTCATCCTCACTATCCTCCTCATCCTTTTTGCTCCTCTTCTTCTCCTCCCTCCTATCCTCTATCTCTAAGAACTCCTCCATGTCCCGGAGCTTGAAGAACTTGTCGTCGACCTCTGTAACCCTGGACCTGGTAGATTTCTTCTCCTGAGCTCTGTAGGTTCCCTCCTCGTCCCCGTCCTTCTCGTCCTCACTCAGATCATCGAACAGAGGAAGATCATCGCCTTCGGAGTCGGACATGTTTTGAAAATCTGGATCATTAAGAATATCTTCCATTTCGTCAAGTTCGTCATCATCTTTACTTGGAACCTCACCCTCCTCCTCATCCTCATCTTTGTCATGATCTGAGAGTTCCATTTCTAAAATATTTTGAAATAAAACGTGATATAACAGGCTACCCAGGCCGGCTGTCCGTCGCCGAATATTAACTGACACGTCCAAGCCTTTCTTGAAAGCAGTGATACTTACTTTCATTGTCTTTGTTTTTATTGATTAAGAACTACCTCAATTTCTTATTTTTAACAAGCAACAAAAAACTAACACGTGCAGGTGATGGTTCTAATTCTTGTAGTTAATGTTTTTCATTTCATAAATGGTAATTTTCAGAAGCGCAATGTTTTATAAATCAAGTTTAATGCGAATGTTATAAGAAATGTTTTTTATAGGAAGAATTATGAAGTTGATCATTTTAACAATTATTAAGTTCAAATTATTTTAAATTATGAATTTGTAGAGATCACAAATTCAGATAATTTAAATTATGAAGATTAAATTTAAATTATGAAGATAAAATTATTCTAAATTATGAAGTTCAGATTATTTCAAATTATAAAGTTCAAAAAGTTTTTCAAATTTCTGCCAAATATCCCAAGTCTCTATTTTTTATTTGTAAATTTTATTCTCACCAGAGAGTTCTTGATCTTCGAGTTCATCATCTTCTACAATCTCCTTCTCCGTTCTACTCTTCTTCTTCCTACTCCCTAACAGTAGGTTGCAACCCTCCAGGTTTAAGGAAGCAAACTTACTCCGCCATTTTTGCAGTTTCTCTGCGTTTTGTAGCTGTATCCCGGTCCAAACCTGCTCCTCGTCAAAATCCTGGATATAAAGTTCCGGCAGGGTTTTAGTATCAGGCTCTTCTGTCAGCTTTCCCACATCGTAGAGAACCTGCAGGGACAGTTCAACTTCTTACGGGGAATATTAAAAATCGAACTTTTAGGGTTAGATAAGTTCATCTTGAAATATCATTAGAGGAATTTTAATTATGGGCAATGCGAGAATCAAAATAATTTACAAGTTGATTGCAAGATTATTTATTAAAATTAATTTAGAAATACTTAAATTAATCTTGGAATTAAATCGAATGTGGTTCGATCAACTGTAAATGTTCAAGTATTTGGGATTTCTTTGGCCAAAATATAATTTCTTGACGATGTAAAATATTCTATACAAAATATAATTTCTTGGCGATATAAAATATTCTATCCAAAATATAATTTCTTGAAGATATAAAATATTCTATCCAAAATATAATTTCTTGACGATGTAAAATAATCTATCCAAAATATAATTTCTTGACAATATAAAATATTCTATCCAAAATATAATTTCTTGACGATATAAAATATTCTATCCAAAATATAATTTCTTGACGATATAAAATATTCTATACAAAATATAATTTCTTGACGCTGTAAAACATTCTATCCAAAATATAATTTCTTGACGACATAAAACATTCTATCCAAAATGAAGAAAACTCCACACAAAAAAAAAGAGAATAATGCAATAGAAAATTTAAAATGAAGCTTGACTTGATGAAAAGCAGAAAAGATGGATACAGATTTAAAATTCTGAAGAATCTATTCTAAATCCAATAATCTAAAGACAAAAACAAAACAAAAATTTTAAATAATCCCTTATCTATATTTAGAAGATTCTGGAATAAAGACGTTTAAGAACAGAATTGAACTATCCTTGTTTAGGAGTTTAATTTCTTCAAAAAGCTCTGGACTTGGTTCAAGAAACTTTTCTGGTTTCTTCACTAGCTTCGAGAACTTTGTGCTGGCAGATGAGAGAATAGCCTCGTAAGAATTCATTTTTCTGAAAATTAAGTCAAATAAAAAATGTTGTCGATGCTTGTCCAACAAATTCATCCTCAGCATAAAAGCAAACATTAATATTTAATTAAATTTAATATCAGTTTTGATTTGGTTTACAACAGAATTAATTATAACAATGATACCAGTTTTAAAACGAAACTATTACAAAACATGATTTAAACTGATCGTGAGCTACAATTTTTATCCTCCCCATCTGATGAAAAAGTTGTCATGGTGAAAAAATTGAACTGGGAAGTGGTAGTTTTAATCAAGATTTGAATTTACTTGACTTTTTTCAGGAAACGTATTTTTAATTCCAGTTTACATAATTTTCAAACTTAGAAGGATTGAATAAAGTTGACTAAATATCCAGGAGGCTAGGAGGATTAATCCTGTATGTGCGCTCCTTCAAGATCCTCCACCACCTTATCCATGTAGACGGGGATCTTATCCATAAAGCAGAGCGTGAGAGGGAACAGTTTACTACAGGATTCCTTATACCCGGAGACTGCGTCCTTCCCTTCGGAACCAAACTCTCCAGATTTCATGGCTTCAAGGATAAATGTGCAGGTTTTGATGTTACGGCTCGTGAGAGATGGATCTAGGTTTGTCACCAAACTCAAAGCTTTCTTGGTCTCGCTGGGGTTCACTTTCACCATCAGTGTTCCTCCAAGGAACATGGCGTAGAGGTTACCAGCATTCTCCTTGATAAACTTAGCGTTGATATCACCAGCAGTCTTTCCTTGAAGCTGAGCTGGCATTGACTGATTTAGCACTTTCTTCACGGGCTCCTTCATAGTCTTCTCCGACTTGGAGATAAAGTCGAGAAACCTGGTAATACAGAAGTGTAGGTCCAGGTTTTCAGGTTCCAAATCCAGAGCTTTCTTTATTGCCTGGAGCATCATGAGAACCTTACCCTTTCGGTAGTAAATTTCGAAGGCGAGTAAATGAGTATTAACTTTGTTCTTAGCAAGCTGAAGAAGTGGTTCCAGAAACTTGGCCGCTTCATCCAATGGGTTCTCAGGCGTAGCCAGTTTCTCCGGGATGAGTTCATCCTTAGCCGAGTTCTCCAAATCATCATCTCCTCCCTTCTTCTTGTTCTTGTTAAACAGCTCCTTCTTCTTCTGTTCCTGCTCCAGAGCAGCTTTCTCCAATTCAGCTTTCCGCTTGGCTTTCTTTGCCTTATTCATCCTCTTCTTCATCTCACTAGGATCTAATTCATCAGAGTTAATCTCATTCTCATTCCCTGAATCCACTGGAGGTTTGTCGAACAACTGAAGGAAGGTTTCTATTGCTACCTTGGCGCACTTCTCATAGAACTTGTGAGATCTGATCTCATCTTCAAGTCTTAATAAACTGACATATGACTTCAGAGTCATTTTCCTCATGCAGTAGGTGTGGAAATCAAACTGATCTTCAATAATTTCCGTAAAATGTCGGTCTATTTCGTAACATTTCTTCAAAGCTTCTCCGTACTGGCCTAACCGCTGAAACGCAGTTGCACACTCACTTTGGAACCACATACACTGCATCTCATTCAAATTCTCCATAGCGGGGATACCTTCACGTGTAAACTTGCTGCACATATCCTCTGCTTCCTTAGTCTTGTTGGCGCGCAACATATACTTGGCGCATTTACAGTTGATATACCTGTCCGCGGTATCCATGGACTGCGCCTCGTCCAGGCATCTGACAGCTTCATCAGGGTTCCCAGCATGCTTGTAGATCTTACCCTTCAGTGTGAATAGTTCTATGAGGGTTGGAGTATGCTCTATGGCTTGGTTAACAAGATCTAGGGCACTTTTATAATCTTCTTTTAGATCATACTGCTGTGACATGTAGTAGTAGGTCCAGAGGAGACAGGTTGGGGGCTCCTGAACCTTGCTGTCGGCGTCAAAACTACCAAACTTTAGCAGGTTTTCCATGAAACTTGAAACCATGTTCTCCAGAACCTTGCCTTTCACGGGATCCGAGTATAGAGCTTCTAAATCAACAAAGAGTGGGGGAACTCCCTTCCTAATGGCTGCAATGAAGTATTTCCTGAGTCTATTCTCAAACTCTGCTCCTGTCAAGAAATTTAGAGGAAGACGTTTTGGAACTTGAGCTCTAGGAAACTTTTCAACATACTCGTCGTAGATCTTCAGCTTGTCCTCCTCCGTCTCCGCCTTCCTGGCCAGCTCCAGCTGCTTGTAGTATTCATGGTTTTCAGGATTTCTCTTCAACAATTCAACATAAACTGCATCAGCTTCGTCAAACCTGCCGAGCTCGAGCAAATACTTGCCACGGATTTCCCTGAAACAAATCTTATCACAGATCGCGGGTTCGTATTCGTCAAGATGTGCGAGTGCCCCGGATATATTTCCACTTTCCCTCACAACCATGTTCTGATAGAGAAGAAGCTCACTGTACTCGTAATCATATCCAGGCTTCTTCTGAGTCTTACGAAACTCCTCCAAGATTTTGAGCGCCATGTCGTAATCTTCAAGGAGATGATAGCTCATAGCAAACCCGATCCATGAAGCACGCTGAGTGGGTCGGAGCTGGAAAAGTTGATGTCTCGTCTCCTTATATCCCTCTAGATCTCGCATCTGTATCTGTAGTAACGACAAGTCTCTGAGAATCTGCATATTATCCTTGTCCCACTTTAAAGCGTTCCGGTAACACTTGATCGCTTCACTGTACTTCTTATCCGACCTCTGGAGGAGACCGAAGACATGCCAACACACGTGGGATCGGAGATCATTGGTCAACCCCTTCCTCACATTCTCGTACGCTTCCTCTTTCCGTCCTAGACAATTCAGGATCAATCCTTTCATAGCCTGGGTTTCTCCATGCTCTGCATACTTCGGGTTGGAGAGGATCTGCTTGGCGAACTTGAGTCCGTTCTTATACTGCTTCTGCTCGTAGCATTTGAGAATACGTTTAAACAACGCATTTTCCTTGGGAGGTAGGGTTATCGTACTCGGCATTTTTTACACTTCCTCACAGTCTGAAATTAAGAAGGCGTAAAATCATGATAATCGAAACCCTTTTAATCTACAGGGTGTCCCATATCATATTAGATCGTCAATCGGTCTAAATTACGATTTTCGGGACTAATCATGAAATTTAAGAAGCATAAATCATTTTGAAAAATTTAATAAGACTAATTTAAGAATTTTCTCGTGGAAAATGATGCTAGGTTTTTCGAGTATTATGGGTTTATTTTGGCGTAAAAACTTGGAGATAATCAAATATGATATGGGACGCTCTGTATATTGAAGCTATTGTACAAAATATAATGGGGTGGAAGGAGGGGGGGGGGGGCGGTTGGAAAAAAAAACTTTCTAGGACAGGTATCAAAATTATTCATGTATCTCCGGAAAATGTTTATATAGCATACCCTGCATTAGGACAAACAAATCTTTGAAACCATGCAAGACCTAATTCTAAATAGCATGAAGAACCTAACACCCGGCCCCCTAGCCGGGTAGGCCTCCCCCCTCCTATCAATTTCGTACATGGATATAAATGGTCATGTGGCCGCAGCGCTCGGACCCCTCGTCTGTCCTAGCCGCTGAGCTCGACCCCCTGGCATGTCCTAGCCGCAGCGCTCGGCCCAGAAATTATCTCAACCCAACCTTAAAATAATAAAAAATATATCATAATAATTTTGCTGAAAATACGTGGCCAATTACAAAATTTATAGGGGGGGGGGGAACAGAAATCGTATACTAAGACGGACCCTATCAATTTTGTACATGGACCTTAAATGTAAGAGGATCTTAAATGTAAGACATGTGGCCACAGCGCTCGGCCCAGAAAGTGTTTTAACTTAACCTAACCCTAAATAATAAAAAATAGATAATAATAAATTTGCTGAAAAATAAGTAGACATGTACAAAATAGATAGGAGGGCGGGGGGGGGGTCCAAAAATCGTATACTAGGACGGACCCTACGCATTTAGTTCTGAAATGTATTTTAAAGGGGGTAAAGGCAAAAAAAGTTATTTCCTCACGAAAGTCTTCTTTTTTTTAAATCATCAAACAATTTATATTTACTCGAGAAAAAGATAATTTTAAATATGTTTTAAAAATCAAAATACGTTAATAAATATCGAAAAATGTCATAACATTGCTTAACATGTCTAACATGGTGTTGAAATGTTTAAAACTTGAGGGGAAGGTGTCTCCATGAAAGACACCGGCACAAAACTTATCAATTAATTTACAACTTTTAAAATTAAAATTAAAATTATTCTTTTATACTGTAAAAGAATACTGTTAAATCTTAACCAATACGCATTTTAATTACGAACAGTCATAAATCACGAAATTTTCACAAATTAAATAATCAATTCGGAAAAATATATTCGAGCGCATTGCACGTGTGTACCACCGAGTATAATTCCTAAATACTGCGAAGTGATGGTCGTCTTTGTCAAAACTTTAAATTGATTGATTGTTTCATCGTTCTATAGTCAACACGTTACACGGAACATCCCCTCCACTGAACTTTCCGACCTTCTTCATGTCATCTTCATTCATCCTCTTTCCTCATTCATCTCAAAGTGAATAAATCACTTTGAATTCATCTTCATTCACCTTCATTTTATCTTCCTTCTTCTTCATTCATTTTCATTCATCTTCATTCATCTTCATTGATCATTCATCTTCATTCATCTCTATTCATCTTCATCTATCTTCATTTATGTTCATTCATCTTCATTCATCTTCATTCATCTTCATTCATCTTCATTTACCTTCATTCATCTTCATTCACCTCCATTCATCTTCATCTATCTTCATTTATGCTCATTCATCTTCATTCATCTTCATTCATCTTCATTCATCTTCATTCGTCTTCATTCATCTTCATTCATCTTCATTCATCTTCATTCATCTTCATTCTTCTTCATTCATCTTCATTCATCTTCATTCATCTTCCTTCATCTTCATGTCATCTTCATTCATCTTCATTCATCTTCATTAGTCTTCATTCATCTTCATTCATCTTCATTCATCTTTCTTCATCTTCATTCATCTTCATTCATTCATCTTCATTCATCTTCATTCATCTTCATTCATCTTCATTCATCTTCATTCATCTTCAGTCATATTCATTCATCTTCATTCATCCTCATTCATATTCATTCATCTTCATTCATCTTCATTCATCTTCATTCATCTTCATTCATCTTCATTCATCTTCATTCATCCTCATTCATCTTCATTCATCTTCATTCATCTTCATTCATCTTCATTCATCTATCTTCATTCATCTTTATTCATCTTCATGCATCTTCATTCATCTTAATTTATCAAAAAATCTGCTACATATGAAATCTCGCAACCTCGTAGAAAAACTAAACACAAAACCTCGGAATATCTTAAATATTTTACAAACAACATGAAAAATTGAAGAGGGTTAACCCAGATCACGTTAAACTAAAGCAGATTGCACTTAAGTTTGAAATCTTATATATTGTTTAATCAAAACCTCTCTTATTGAAGGGATATAACTAATGGAACAAAAATGTTTAGAAATTTTTATACAGGGTTACCCACAAAGAATGAGGCTGTAAAGACGACGGGAAGCTCTTGAAATATGACACAAGGTTGAACTAAGTTTTCTGCTTTATATATATAGTAATATAAAGGTTTACTTAATGATTTAACAATAAAAAAAAATATGTTTACAGTTTCATGGAATCATGATTTTGAAGTACATAACTTAATAGAAGCAGGCATAGCGACATTACCGACAAGACTTTGTAACCTCGTAGCTTTTCTAGTTTTGCGCACACGTTACATTTTAGAAATTTTTTTCGCATATATTCTACCTCTGTACAAATATTTCACACAAGTATCTCCTCAAGAGCTTGTCAAGAAAAGGAGTAATGATTAGAAACATAAATGATTTGAACATGAATCTAACGTCAATTTTACATTAATTTGATGTGATTTATACTTTACAAATGTGTATTTAAATTTAATGAATAATTTATTATGTATCCGAAAAAAATCTTCCGAATTTCCAAACTTCTTTTGGATTTTGGGAGAAATTTGTTTCGAATTTTTTATCTTGTCAGTTATCGTCCAGTTCAGTTATGGGGATAAAAGGAATTCAGTCTTTGCCACAAACTCTGATTTTCTAATCCCTTTATCTTTGCAACATTTCAGCTAGAGATAGGACGTTTCAGAGATATGACATTTCCTAGATTATAGACAGGACATTTCGTACGGAGTTAATAGAAATTTAATATATAGGACCTTATATAGACAGCACATTTCAAAGACAAAGAAGATTAATAGATAATATATTGTAAAGAAATTGAGTCTTTGCCACAAATCCCAATCTTCAAATAACTATATCTCTACAACCAAATTATGTGAACCTTTGATATTTTAAATTTAGATTATTTGATATAACAAAAGTCATAGTTTGAAATGTCTAAGGTCTACGACATTTGGTTGTAAAGATATAAGAGTTTGTGACAAAGACTCAATTCCTTATTTTCCTTTTTTCCAAAATTATGTTTTTTTTAAATATCTTTAAAATGTCTATGAAATGTAATGTCGTCGATTGAAGTTTAAATTTAAAGCTTTATATATTAAAATAACAATATAGTTTATTTATCAAAAGCAAGAATAAACATACCTTTACTTGAATTGTATTTGCACAATTATTCAATTATATTTAAACCTGAATTTAATCAATAATTATCATGTATCAAGAATTAAGTGTATGTAAATGTGCACTCAATTATTCATTTATTAGAGATCGTTATATACCCTGTTCACATCATACCTCTGATTGGTTGACTTGCTGCCGCCACGAACGAGAAACGACCAATGAGAGGGCTCAGTTTCAAATACAATACAATTATACTTCAGTTCATACGGATCAAAGCCTAATAGAAACACAAAGGGCAAACCGCTAAAATCGTAGAGAAATATATTTGTTCACCCCTTAGATTTAATTTATGCATCTACAATTCTACATGCACATTGCACAACCATAAATTTTGCATTAAAAAAACCTAAGATGCGAAAAAATTATTTTAAGAGATTTTGTTGTTCTTTAATTCCAAATTGAATGCATTTCTAATTTGTCTATCCGTCTATCTATCTATCTATATATGTTATGTATGTATCTATCTATTCAGCAATAACCTATCTTAATAATTAAACAATAGAAAATGTTCTCATATTTTAAGGTAGAAGATGTATCTATCTATCTATTTATATATATATATATATCTATTTCAGTTTTTAAACTTAACATTATATTCAAAACAGAATTATTTATTAAAAAATTGTTTCACGTCTCAAAATTTGTTGAACAACTATCTATCTATATGTATCTATATATATATATTAATAAATATGTATTTAAAAAATCAATATTCAATTTATCAATCTATATAACTATCTATTTAAGTAACCATATATTTTTATCCTTTTTTTTCCTTCCACTAAAATAGTTTTCCATGTCTATTTAACCATCAATATTTGTTCGATCATTCTTTCGGTCTGTATATCTGTCCATATTATTTCATCTCTTTTATCAATTTATCTATCCATCTTTGTATTTTCTATCTATCTAATTATCTATCTACTATTGGTGACTAAAACCGTTTATATATTTATAATATGGATTTTTTATCCAGTCATTTACTTGTCATTTACCAGACCCCTCTACAGTCTACACCATTCACTAATATACAGTATACAGACTCTAGAAACAAAAGAGAATCTTAAAATATTTAATATTTGGTCCTGGAGAACCTGGAGGGTTAATTGCTGTATTTGGCCACACTGATCCAAAAGTTGCAAGCTCTCACACAAAAAAAAGATGATGATTTGTCAAATACTTTATAGGAATCAAAGATAAAAACTATTGCTTTACAATTCTTAATAGTACATGTCTATGGATACTAAAAGTATAAGTGAGTGAGAGAGGTAAAATCAAGAGAAAAGGCTTTCTGCACTTTAAAGTCAACCCAGTCTCGAAAATCGATGCAACTTTTCATAACAGTCTGGATCTATGTGAGGCTTAAAGGGATCGTTCACATATTTGGAGAGGCCGAGGGGACCGTTGTAATTATTGTAAACAGATTTATAATTGTGAAATATTTCAATCTCTCACGCAATAATTATTGTGACTTTTGCCAATTATTTGTTTGGCCCTGAAAATTATAGATATTTAATAACATCTTAAGAATGGGAAACTAGTTTTGAACGGTGAAGTACTAAATAAAACTTAAACATTTAAGTGTATGTTTTCTCATACTTGAACTGGAGGAGATACGAGGTCACAAAGTCCTGTAATGGATTTTAAAAAATGAGATTATAATTTTACATATTGTAGCATCATGTCTTGATTAAATAGCCGTGAAACAAATTTGTAATTATTTTAAACGTAATTAATTTTTTTTTTAGTTTTTATAAAGTGTCTGAATAACTGAGATATTATGTATTCTACTTTTAAATAATTATTAAAAATGTTTTGGTTAGATTAAACAAGTGTCGTTTTATGAATATTTTACGTAGAATAATAAATTAATATTTCCTATTGAATATAGAATACTATTATGCTCTATTTTATGTAATTAATATGGCGATACCTTTCAAAAAGATATTACATGTCCCCCAGAATTTTTTCTATGAATTGTCCTCAATTATACATATGATAAATTTATGTATCGATCCAGAGGAGTGCGATAAGCACTTATGCATTTTAGCTCCAAGCATTTATGCCCTTATCCATAATTTTGCTGATTTCTTAAAGTTTTTTTCTCTCGTTTTTCTTTCATTGGATATCTAATAATCAAGTTCGTTATCTTAGCTAAACATATATTGGGCGACCAAGCCACTTTGTAAATTCAGAAATCCATAATTTTTGCTGATTTCTTAAAAGTTTTATCTCTCGTTCTTCTTTCATGGAATATCTAATAATCACGTTTGTTATCTTATCTGAAAATATAGAGGGTGAAAAAGCCACTTTATGATTTTATAGATTTATAAGTTTCTGTTTGTTTAAAAAAGTATTTGAGAAGAAGAAATTTATGTAGGGATTTGATATAAATAAAAAAGTGATAAACTATAGAAATCTGATGGTTTAAGCTTGCCTAGCTGTGAAACCTATTAGAATGAAACATACAATTAAACATTTTTATTACATTAATTTTCTATTATTCCCTCTAGGTTTGGGGGCTGGGGTGGGGGGCTAGATTGATATCGAATTAAGTACAGGGAGGGGGGAGAAAGAGGAGGGGCATGAAACAATTACAACATGTTTCCTTTTGAACACATCCGGCAGAAATTGATCATTGTCCTAATGGTTGTTTAATATCTGTACTGGGAGGAGGGATGAATTCAACTTTCAAGGAGAGAGGAAGGGAGAAGGTGGGAGGAGAGATAAATTCAACTCTCAAGGTGGAAGGAAGGAGGGCAGAAGGTGGGAGGAGAGATAAATTTAACTCTCAAGGTGGAAGGAAGGAAGGGAGGAGGGGAGGGGAGTGTGAGGAGGATATAAGGTGGGTGGACGGTGCGGGAGTTTGTGTAAGGCAAGAGGAGGGGAGGGGGGTGTAAAGTGGGTGGAGACCTCTACGCCTGGTCAGAATTTAATTAATCAGGCATAAACTGTAATATCTGTAATATCTGTCTAGTTTAACTGGTAAACAGAACATTTAATTCATTTAATTGTTTTCATTGATTTCTAATCATATACTTTCACATTCAAGTTTTAGAGTAGACTGTAGACTGTAGACTTTAGACTGTAGACTGTAGACTGTAGACTGTAGACTGTAGACTGTAGACTGTAGACTGTAGACTGTAGACTGTAGACTGTAGACTGTAGACTGTAGACTGTAGACTGTAGACTGTAGACTGTAGACTGTAGACTGTAGACTGTAGACTGTAGACTGTAGACTGTAGACTGTAGACTGTAGACTGTAGACTGTAGACTGTAGACTGTAGACTGTAGACTGTAGACTGTAGACTGTAGACTGTAGACTGTAGATTGTATCGAGCAGAGTGTATATGCTGTTGGAGAAGTGCAGAGTGTATGGTGTAGAGTGCAGAATGTATACGATGACTGTAAAGTGAAGACTGTCGAGAACAGAGCCTGAAATTTTAAAGAGTGTCGTTAAACGAAACTCCCGAGTTTCTTTTTTAAGATCTTAACATTTGTGTACATTTTAATTTAAGAGATTTAATAAAAACGGAGAATATGAAGAAATAAAATAAAATAATATTTCATCACAAAAATATTGATACTCACAAAACTACCTTACCCCATTCGTAAAAACCCGGGTTCCAAAACTTGTCTTCATAACGATACCCTGTCTTAAGTTTTGAGCTCCGAGTGCAGAGTGTATTATAGTGTGTAGAGCATACAATAGAGTGCATCACTGTAAACTCAAGATTGAGAGATGGCACGGATCAGAAAACATTCTAGATTTTTAATTATAACTTATTGAGGTTTCAATTTATAATCCTTTATCTGGGACCGAATTTAATGGATTGGAGGGGACGATAACGGTTCAAATCCTGAATCTCTATAGAATCATCGATTCAAATCCTTTTGAATATTCAACTTTAAATTACTGCTTTAGAATTTGAACCAACGATACGTAGTTCATCGACACAGTTCAAATTCATTTAAATTGGCCCCTGTTCTTTATTAGTGTTTTTTTTATTTTATCGAATTTCAGGCGAAATGATCTTTTAAAAAAACATTAGTTTTAAGTGTCGTAAAACCTAAAGTATATCTCTTGTTAGGGTTTTATGACGGCTCTATATCTTTTCTCTATTTTAACGGATGATCTCTTTATTAGTAGTTTTGGCATCTTCTAAACTTCTAAACTGTGTTTATTGCTGAGTAATTGTATTGTCAAGTTCCAGATTTCTCCCCGTGACACGGCTCCAACCTGTCTAGTAGAGTATTCTCCGAACCCGGAGAAGAGAAGCGAACCTTACTCCGGAAGTGGGGTAACCCTGGCGTGTGTGTGGTCGTTTCATCTTTTAAATATAGTTTGTAGTTTCCGTGCAGTAGAGTTTCAACTAATTTTCCAACTTCCGAGTTCCTTTGAGCCACCGCAGCTTGTTACGTGAGCCGACATATTGTTTCGCAGGTGGACTACTCCAGAGGGCGCTGAAGGGGGGGGGGGGTTAAGCATGCGTTTATTAAATATATGGGGAATTGGAGTTGAGGTGAAGGGAGTAAAATATATTTTCTATTCGTATTTTATTTGTAAGGTGTGAGTGTTTAGGGTTTAGGATTGAAATTAATTCATAAATATAAAAACCAAACAAAAGAATGGAGTCTTTGCCATAAACTCTGATTTTTTAATCCTTATATATTTGTAGCCCTATGTCGTAGACCTTGGATATTTAAAACTATGAATTCTCTTAGATCAAATAATCTAAATTTTAAATATAATGGGGTTTACACTATCTGGTCTGAAAGATATATGAATAAAACCTTGTTTAGGAAAAATGTATGAAACCTTTTCTTAAATGTAGTACTGAAAGCTATTGTCCAGGATATAAATCCTGAACTATTGTCTAGGATATAGTTTCTGAACCATTGTCCAGGATATAGTTTCTGAACCGTTGTCAAGGATATAGTTTCTGATTCTGAACCATTGTCAAGGATATAGTTCGTGAACTATTGTCTAGGATATAGTTCGTGAACTATTGTCCAGGATATAGTTTCTTAACTATTGTCCAGGATATAGTTCCTAACACTTTGTCCTGGATATGGTTTTTTAAGTATTGTCTAGGATATAGTTCGTGAACTATTGTCGAGGATATAGTTTCTGAACTATTGTCCAGGATATAGTTTCTGAACTATTGTCCAGGATATAGTTTCTGAACTATTGTCCAGGATATAGTTCCTAACACTTTGTCCTGGATATGGTTCTTGAAGTATTGTCTAGGATATAGTTTCTAAACTATTGTCCAGGATATAGTTTCTGAACTATTGTCCAGGCTATAGTTTCTGAACTATTGTCCAGGTATAGTTCCTAACACTTTGTCCTGGATATGGTTCTTGAAGTATTGTCTAGGATATAGTTTCTGAACTATTGTCTAGGATATAGTTTCTGAACTATTGTCTAGGATAAAGTGCCTGAACTATTGTCCAGGATACAGTTCCTGAACTATTGTCCAGGATATAATTCCTAACACTTTATCCTGGATATGGTTCCTGAACCCTTGTCTAGAATATAGTTCATGAACTAGTGCATGCATCAAGTATATATTTATGATATCTTGCCTACATTAAAGTTCATGAGGTCTTGTCTACTCTATAGTTCATGAGATCTTGTCTAAGTTTAATTGCCTAAAATCTTGTCTAGAATTGATTGAGTGTATGTCAATACACATTTTTCTCTCTATTTCTACAAATGTTAGAATTAACGTTCTTTCCCGCAGAGTCAAACACCGGAACCATGGAAATACCGTGGGTTCAAGGGGAGGAGACATCTCAGGTTATGAAGTAACATGAACGGAATTAACAACATAAACAGAACGACAAATTGCATGAAAATTAGATCGGTGGAACCGCGGAAAATTAGGTCGGATGAACAAAATCTTTAAAAAAATTATAGCTATGATACGAACGTTACATATGTCTTGCGTCTGTATTTAAGGACAAAATAAAAAAGTTCTTTGCTTAAAGCGAAGTACTCAGCGGTTTTATAATTTTTGCAATAGAATAATGTCGAATAAAACTCTGTTTAATTTTATTACAGAAACATAACGAACAAAACTTTTTTAATATAATGCGTCAGGAGAGACAAAAGAGTCACAAACTAAAATTTTCTTATTCCTATATCTCTTTAACCTGATGGTGTAGACCTTTAATATTTCAAACTTAGACTATTTAATCTAATTGAATTATCTAAGGTCTAAGACGTTGGGTTGCAAAGATGTAGAGATTATAAAATCTGAGTTGGTGGTAAAGACTCAATTCCTGTAGAGGATTTAAAGACATCTACTTATTCTGTCCCCTTAGTTTTTCCCAAACACTGCTCTCATAAAAATTCTTTCCTTTTTTGATTTTTTTTCTGATCATATCTTATCTTATTGTAGAACTATTTGATTTAGTTTCAAATCTGATCATATCTTATCTTATTGTAGAACTATTTGATTTAGTTTCAAATCTGATCATATCTTATCTTATTGTAGAACTATTTGATTTAGTTTCAAATCTGATCATATCTTATCTTATTGTAGAACTATTTGATTTAGTTTCAAATCTGATCATATCTTATCTTATNTCCTCCTCCTCCTTCTCCCTCTTTCCCTTCTTTCCCTACCCCCTCCCCCATTTCTCCATGCATCTGTGTGAATCAGATAGGTTAAAATCTTTAAATTCCCACATATATTGATCTCAGAGTTATTAGTGTAAGTTAGCATGTCATATAGACATATGTTTGCATGTACCGTGAGTCCAAAAAAATATGAGACAGATTTATAATTTTTATTTGTGGATCACAAATATCAAAATTCAAGAATTAGCTTCAGAAAAAATAAGTTGTAAAGTGTTATATATAATTTTTCAATAACTTCTTTTTAGTTAAATCACCGATATTAGATAAGAGTGGTTTTTTAATGAATATTACGGAGATTAAAAAATGATTGATGCAGGATGAAAGATGATTTTTAATCCAAGTTGTTAGTCAAAACTTTTGAGAACGCAATAAATCAAGTTTATCAGTTAATTTGGATTCAATTAGTAGAATTAAATTGATTGAAACTTATAAGGCAGGTTTCAGCTGAATTTTAGCTTAATTTAAGATGACTAAACTATATAAATATATCAAACTAGGCTTTGTACTCCAGCTGAAGAGATAAAAATTTATTGAATTAAGCGTTTTAAGCCGCCATGATTTCTTCATGATTACAAAACTTATAATTTCGTGGATTTTTCCGAGATAATTTTTTAATTTCGATTTTCCTGGGGTCATGTGAGTTGCCACAAAAAATTTTGGGTCCGATCGGTTTGACAAACAAAAGAAAATAAATATACGTATATAGAATAGATTGAATATAAGAATAGGTTCAGTTTATCTGTAATCTGTGTTAAACCTAGAGCTACTAGTTTTACGGGCAGCATTAGTGACCCCCCCCCCTCCTTCTCAACTAATAACACGTTTTAACATTTTTCTAACATTTTTTCCAAAGAAGGGGTTGAAAATATTTTACAATTTTATAAATTTTATTTCTGGGTACAAGATGTTGTAGAGAAGGTTGAACCCAGCGGAGATAATTTATCAAGGTTTGATTCGTCTCAGGTTCTCTCCCTGCTGGTAATGAGAAGGAGCAAACAATGGTGGGACGAGAGAGAGAAAAGAGAAGAGAAGAATGAACCAACAATATTAAATTTAATGAATCTTTCATAATAACCTATCATTCATTATTTGACAGTTAAGCACAGTATAACTAGACATTACATATAGCAAGGCACAGTATAACTGACATTACATATAGTAAGGCACGGTAGTAAGAAGACATTACATAAAGTCAGACACAGTATAACTAGACATTCCATATAGTAAGGCACGCAGTAGTAAGAAGACATTACATATAGTCAGGCACAGTAGTAAGAAGACATTACATATAGGCAGGCACAGTATAACTAGACATTCCATATAGTCAGGCACAGTAGTAAGAAGACATTACTATAGTCAGGCACAGTAGTAAGAAGACATTACATATAGTAAGGCACGGTAGTAAGAAGAGATTACATATAGTAAGGCACGCAGTAGTAAGAAGACATTACATAGTCAGGCACAGTAGTAAGAAGACATTACATATAGTCAGGCACGCAGTAGTAAGAAGACATTACATATAGTAAAGCATGCACAATATGTTCATTGGACTAGTTGAGTCATATCTTGAGTCTAGCAGTCGTCTTCCTATTCCAGGGTTTTTTGATTATCACTGTTTTTACAGTTTCCAGTTGGTGCAATTTATATATTTTTTAATCTTCATGAAGCTTTTGAAAAAAAGTTCCATTACAAAACCATTAGCAACAATTCAAAATCAATAGCAAAACTTTAGAATGGGATATTCCTAATCCCGTTCAGTTAATTAATCAGGAGATTAAAAATAAGAGGAGAACAAGCAAAATTAAATTTGGAGATTAGGAAAAAGAGGAAATCAAGCATAATTCTCAATATCCATCATTCTAAAGTTTTCAGCTCTGTGCATACATATATAAATATTAGATAATACATATTGCTATTTAGAGAATTTTAAGTCTTGGAAGAATTTTAGAGTGTCCAGGTGTAAACCTAGATCAGGGTTTATTATCTTTCCGGGTCCTGCCAACATACAGCTGTAAACAACCAATCTGTGTCAACAGTCATCCCTTCAAACTTGGATAGATAGATAAGTAGATAGATAGATAGATAGATAGATAAATAGATAGATAGATAGATAGATAGATAGATAGATAGATAGATAGATAGATAGATAGATAGATAGATAGATAGATAGATAGACAAAGTAAATACATAGAGATGGATAGATACTGTTATTGATATTGTTATTGTATTTTTACTGATATTGTTTTATATTGCAGGAAATAGATTAAGATAAATCGGAGAGGAGATATATCTGAAAATAGACCGATAAACTGCATGGTATATTGTATATTACAGGAAATAGATTTAAGACAAATATGAGAGGAGATATATCTAAATAAGACCAATGAATTTCACCGTGTATTGTATATTGCAGGAAATAGATTTGAGATATATTGGAGAGGAGATATATCTAAAAAAGACCAATGAACTGCAACGTTTATTGTATATTGCAGGAAATAGATTTGAGATATATTAGTGATGAGATATATCTAAAAAAGACCGATGAACTGCACTGTATATTGTATATTGCAGGAAATAGATTTGAGATATATTTGAGAGGAGATATATCTAAAAAAGACCGATGAACTGCACTGTATATCGTATATTGCAGGAGATAGATTTAAGATGTATTGGATGGGGCATATATATATATATATATATATATTGGTTGGCGCAGAAAAGATACTAATTAAAGGCTATAGTTGAGAAATTAGTGATAATTAAACCTAATTATATAGAGATACAAATATATAGAGCAAAAACAAGATTAAAATCAAATACAAGATTAGGATTAAAATCAAATACAAGATTACAAGATTAAAATCAAATACAAGATTTTGGATTAAAATCAAATACAAGATTTAAATCGATGTAAAAATTTAACAAAAGCACATTATCATGTTAAAATCAAGACGTTTAACAAATAAAACTTTAAAAAATAAAATTTGTCCACGGCAAGTGTGATAACTTAAAAGATGAAGATGAATCGAAAATCTGAAGTAGAAAGTAAAAAGAATGGTGGAAAAATGAGAAACTAAAGAAGTATAAAATGTAAGAAGATGAGTATAAAATGTATGAAGATGAGTATAAAGATGAATAAAGCAAGGTGTGGGGTCTCTGAAACCTCCCACTCTGAATAAATGTGACGAATTTAATCGAGGAAAAAATGCAGTTATATTCTTAACCGGAGTTTTGGGAGAACCATCTTCAAACAAAAGATGGAGAGCATCAATTTTAATGATTTTCAACCTGAGAATATAATCTTAATATTATAGGATCGGGTGTTCTCATCTAACAGTCAAATATCAAGGGGTGAGAACTAAATCATCATTAGAATTCAATAAATCTGTAAAGAAGGAATTTGAAAAATAATGAATAAGAAAATTCTAAAGATTAACCAAAGAAATAATAAAATATCTATGACATTTTTTATTCTCTAAGATTTTTAGTTGTTGTGACGCCACAGAAGGAGGAGAGATGCTGGGGGTGTCTTGTACAATCCTACTGCTTATTCCTTTCAATTTATTTACTACACATTTTTTATAAAAAGTTTTCTAATCTGTGGGTTAAAACATGTGGTTTATACCACCTTTGTATTATGAAAATCCCGGAATTTGTGAAAAATGTTTTTCTCATTATATATCTTATAAGCGCGCTTTCCAGAATAATCAACGATTGCCGAGAGACCAATCACGATATATTTCATTCCCATGTTTATTGGAACCCACTAGGCCACCGTACATTAATTTATTGCTACGTTTTCGCTTCTTATTGTTTTAAATGAATGATCTCAACTTTGAATGATCTAAAAATTTATCAATCAATCAATGCTCTTATCAATCAATTAATCAATCCAACCATTAGTCTGATTATATAGATAGAAGGGTTGCTCTTTAAATATTTTTAAAGATTTATCAAGTATGCGCCCGTTGCATCATTAGTGCATGCTTATAAGCTCCTCACTACTCAAATATTAGGTCTTTCGGATTTATCAAATTGTCCAAAAACTTTGATGATTGTATATTTTTACTTGACCAAATATTAGTTAAGTCACATTGAATACTAAATCTAACGCGTACATCCTAGAAAAATAAATGCTAAAGCAAAAATTGGCTTGATTTATAGGTTATATAGTTTTATGTGTGTAGAGAAATATGTGCAAAAAGTACATTGTCAGCTGTTCCTATGGTCAGCTTTAGTGCTAGCACTTTCAAAATGTTTGTAAATTATCTTGAAATTATGATAAACAAGTTCACTATTTTGATCAGCATATATCTTTAAGGGGTTTTAAATGAGAAGCAAAGAAAAAAATTATTTTCCCATTTTTAGCCCTAAAAAGCCATCATTTTCACAATTATAGGATAATTTGTAAAAAATAGAAGAAACCAAGTAGAAACATTTAATAAACAAATTACCATATCTGTTTATCATGATTGTAAGAAAATTTATTGATGTTTTAGAAAGCTCTTACTCTAGATCTGACCATGGGAGAAACAGAAATGTACTTTTGCGTAGATAATAGTCAAGTCAAAATAAACAATAATCAGATTTTTTGTACAATTTGATAAATCTAAAAGACATAATATTTGAGTAGTTAGTGTAATTAATTAACCCGTTTTGGTTTAAGTTTCAAAATAACCCCCTCCCCCACCCATCCGCTTCTTTAACCATACTTTCCATTTACCCTACATTTTTTCATTCCTTTTAGGCTTTCTATTACAAAAGAAGGAAGGATGGCGGATGGCTATGGTAAAGGAAGGGAGGAAAATGGTTACGGTAAAGGAAGGGAGAAGAATGGGTAGGGTAAAGGAAGGGAGGTGAATGGGTAGGGTGAAGGAAGGGAGGGAGAAGGGATAGGGTAAAGGAAGGGAAGAGAATGGGTAGGGTGAAGGAAGGGAGGGAGAAGGGATAGGTTGAAAAGGGGAAAGAGAATGGGTAGGGTGAAGGAAGGGGGGTAGAATGGGTAGGTTGAAAAGGGGGGTTAGAAAGGTGAGCTTGGAGAAAAATCTGTTTTATGAGCAGTTCCAACGCCAATCTGTTATATCTATCACATGTTTGTTTTTTAATGATTATTGTCTGGGAAAAAATGCCGTTTTTCCCAAATAAATCCCGGATGAAAAATGAAGTTTAAGACGACCACAACTAAAGAGTTTACAATCAAATACTGCCTCTATAGATCTGTATATTGTATATATCCTAACTGAACAAACTGTTTTCCCTTTATGTGAACAAATTTTGCAATTCTAACGATTTAGAAGTTTTTTTCTATTACAATATTTATCGAATGCCCCCCCCTCTCCCTTCAAATATATTCTGCTTCAAGTCCAGGAATTCTATTTGTTTTCTTTTCCGACGGAAGTACGTTCTGGAACTGATTACGCGCCTCAAATTTGAATCTTTTTCTCTTAACAAACAGAAAAATAACGAATGTAACCTCTGGTATTATGACACACCTTGAGAAACCATTTGAACCGTAGCCTTGAGACAGGTATTACTGTAGAGAGTAGAGGAGAAGGAGAAGGATCAAAATGGGTTCAATCCTTTTAGGGTTCTTCACAATACGCTCTAAAATCCCTTTTCGGCAGCATTTTGTACACTTAGATTAAGATGCAAGGCCAGTAAATATCATGCACATTATGCTAGATCAGGAGTATATTAGAACCAGGAGTTAGCTCAGAAACTAATATTAGAGCCAGGAGATATATTAGGAGTATATTAGAACCAGGAGCTAGATCAGGAGTATATTAGAACCAGAAGCTAGATCAGGAGTATATTAGAACCAGAAGCTAGATCAGGATTATATTAGAACCAGGAGCTAGATGAGGAGTATATTAGAACCAGGAGCTAGATCAGCAGAATATTAGAACCAGGAGATATATCAGGAGAATATGAGAACCAGGAGCTAGATCAGGAGTATATTATGAACTAGGAGCTAGCTCAGGATTATGTTAGAACCAGGAGCTAGATCAGGAGTATATTAGAACCAGGAGATATATCAGGAGTATATTAGAACCAGGATCTAGATCAGGGGTATATTATAAACTAGGAGCTAGATCAGGAGTATATTAGAACCAGGAGCTAGATCAGGAGTATATTATGAACTAGGAGCTAGATCAGGAGTATATTTGAACAAGGAGTTAGATCAGGAGTATTTTAAAACCAGGAGCTAGATGATCAGGAGTATATTAGAACCAGGAGCTAGATCAGGAGTATATTATGAACTAGGAGCTAGATCAGGAGTATATAGTTAGATCAGGAGTATTTTAAAACCAGGAGCTAGATGATCAGGAGTATATTAGAACCAGGAGCTAGATCAGGATTATATTACAACCAGGAGATAGATCAGGAGAATATTAGGACCAGGAATAGGAGCGAAATCAAAAGTAGACGGAGAATAGGAGTATGTGAGAAACAAGGAGTAGAGGGGATTTCGAACAAGCACAAGGTTAGAATTGGTTCAGAAACAGGAGCTAAATTATAAGTAGAGTGGGAACAAAAAGCAAAATCAGGGGCAGGATAGTGCCAGGAGATAAATATATTAGGAGTACATTAGGACCAGGAGAAGGAATAGAATCTAAAGTAGAACCAGGAGCAAGGTTTGAGTCCCACCAGTAAACCTGTCGACAAGTATTTACAACCAATAGATGGTCCTGTATATATTCTCTAGTGTAAAGGGAACCGAATTTCTCTCGTCTGAATATATCTATATTAGGAGACCAGTTTACCAGGATACTAGGATACCGAACCCTCCCGCACTCTCGTCAGGAATGTTCTCAAGGATATGTAAATCTTGAGTAAAAAGCTTGACGAGATAATTCTTGTGACGAATTGTTTTCGCCTTTTCCAAGGTGGGTTAAGCGTTGAAACACTGTAGGTTAAGCTAAGTTTAAGTTACAGATAATAATCATGAACTAGATTTTTATACTATCAACCCCTCCTCCCAGGGATTAAATTCCCCTTCTTTTTTTCTTTTTTGCTTTACTTTCCCTAACTCCTCTTATATAATTAGTTTTTTGTCCTCTCTAATCAAATCTCATATTTCGTTTTGTCGTATTGTTCCTTTCTTCCTTCTTCATCTTGCTCTATTTCATTGTCTTCATCTTTACGGATCTTCCATTTAAGATTGTTCTTACATCCCCCCCCCTCAATGCAATCATGCCCCCCTCGCCGCCCCACCCCTTATATACTGACACCTTCCTTCCTCTTTAAACTGGAGGTCTAGTGAAACCTTCAATTTTTCAATTATTCCGGTGTTCCTACTATTTCCTAAACACATCCCAGTCTACCCTCAACCTATAATCTTGAACCTATAAATATATAGATCCAACCAATATCCGTGCTTCATACAAACTATCAGGACGATAAAAGAACCCGAAATACAAAGGAAGCAAAGAACTAGTGAAATACGGAGAAAGATTCATTGCATTTACACTTACAGAACGGAGCATACTTGGAGAACAAGGAGAACAAGGAGAACAAGGAGAACAAGAAGAACAAGAAGAACAAGAAGAACAAGGAGAACAAGGAGAACAAGGAGAACAAGGAGAACAAGGAGAACAAGGAGAACAAGGAGAACAAGGGGAACAAGTAGAACAAGGAGAACAAGTAGAACAAGGAGAACAAGGAGAACAACAAGAAAAAGAAGAACAAGGAGAAAAAGGAGAAAAAAGGAGAACAAGGAGAAAAAGGAGAAAAAGGAGAAAAAGGAAAACAAGGAGAACAAGGAGAACAAGGAGAA
>NW_019397230.1:86760-107414 GCF_000591075.1 Eurytemora carolleeae
AAAATATATATATTTATATATATATGTGAATTTGCAAACTCAACAAAGAATTTATCCTGTAAAATCTGACTGCAAGTGCAATATATACTATATCTGGAGTGTAAGAGAGGAAGAAGATTTATCACCGAGTAGGAGGGGGGGGGGCCTATCAAATGGGGAGGAGGGGGGGAGGTTGCCGCCCTGATTTCTATCTCGTCGTCTGTAATTAATTTATTTATCAAGCTTTTTTGTCCATCCTAATTACTCGTTGCCACTCTAATTTCACCAGGGTTGTGTACACTCTGTATTCTCGTGGAACATTTTCTAACTAGAGATTAATCTCCAGGTTATTGAATACAGGTTTACGGTTCTTTATTAATAATTATGTAAAAATGTATTATTTGCAATTTATACAGGTTAATAAGATCATGTAAAACAGGGAAATAATAAATAATTATTAACTTAAAAAAACGAATTTTAAAAATCAAACTACAAAATCATTTAATAATATATAAATATGAGGGCTAAATTAGCCTTACAATTTTTTTAGATTTTTTTTGCTATGTTCTATTATAAGTGTAATGACAGTCATAAGTTAGAACGACATGCAGCTTGCAGAAAGACAGTCGAGCACGGTAGTAAGACAGACAGACAGCTTGAATCAGACAGCCGGGACAGAGACCCAGACAAACAACAGACAACTGATGTACATAATATAAATCATATCTGGTAAAAAAGATTTGGTTCTTTTTATTGTTTTGTAATTATTAATTCCGAGCGTGCAGCATTCGAGTATCGAAAAATACCGCAAAGTAATGTATCCATCTACACTATACAACATGTTGTGAGGTACTGTACAGTGTACAGTAGCGAAAAACAATATGCTGTACCGTATAATAGTATACATCGCCGTAAATCATGTACAGTGCCGTAAGATTATGTATAACAGCTCACTTATCATACTAGGTTACTTAAACCACTTAATCATTCTGCTTGTCTGGCTACCTGAAAAGAATGAGACAGTAAAGACGACCTGAAACCTTTAAAATATTACGATCCTATGATTAAATTAATTAGATTAAACTGAATTTAGTTTATTTATTGTATTATTTAGTGATTTAGCAAAGAAAGAAAGAAGTGTACAGGTGCAATGAATCATGAATAAAAGGAAATAGACAGTATCCTTCCCTACAATCGTCTCTGGAGTCTCATCCTTTGTGGGTAACCCTGTATATTATTTATCCAATCTTCATGTACTGAATAACAACACTAGTTGTAGGTTTTCAGAATAGAAATTATAAAAATAAAACTTTCGTCATTTTTTATCGCTTTAATTAAACTTAGATTATTATCAATTATCTTATGATAAAGTGAAGCCGATGTTTACTTTTTCTTATCCGTGATCATCCAAGACGCGGAGAATTCATTATTTTTAATTATCTCCGGAGTCCAGGGTTGGTTAATAACACAAACCAAGCTCTAGGATAGATTAAAGTTACCAGGTAAATATATCGGATAGATGCTTGAAGCTGAGGGATGAAGGTTTATCCCTGAAATGATTATGAAACCTAGACCTCCCTCACACTATACAATATAAAGCTAAGGTGTCTCACACCAGTTTAATTTCCTCTCCGGGATCCAGGGATAAATATCCTTCTCATTCTCACCGCACGGGACGGGTTGGATACTGATGTACTGATGTATCAGGGTATGATGAAGAACTGGAGAAGAATGATATATCCCTGGTTTCTCCCCGGGATACCTCCCCATCTCACCATCTTCAAACAAAAGATGGAGAGCATCAATTTTAATGATTTTCAACCTGAGAATATAATCTTAATATTATAGGATCGGGTGTTCTCATCTAACAGTCAAATATCAAGGGGTGAGAACTAAATCATCATTAGAATTCAATAAATCTGTAAAGAAGGAATTTGAAAAATCATGAATAAGAAAATTCTAAAGATTAACCAAAGAAATAATAAAATATCTATGACATTTTTTATTATATAAGATTTTTAGTTGTTTTTACGCCGTCCTAGAATTATTATCAATTAGAAACTGCCAACATAGATCTCGAATTAAAACCAAGTACAGTGTTACCTACTAGGAATAAGACTGCAGAAACGACTGTTCGGTATTTATTGAGTTTTATTCATACAAAGTTGGGATCGTCCCAGTGCAGTATAAAGATCTATTTCTTTAATTATCAAGGATTAAGATCAATTTTTGTCTATTTTAGATTTAGATCAATTTATGTCTATCTAGGATTAAGATCAATTTAAGTCTATTTTGGGTTTAGATCAATTTATGCTTATCTAGGATTAAGATCAATTTAAGCCTATCTCACATTCAAATCAGTTATATATTTATCAATGATTAAGATGAATTATGCATCTATACTGGATTATGATGAGTTCGACGTCAGTCCGTGATTAAGATTGATTCTACATCTATTTAGGATTAAAATTTATTATATTCCTTCTAGGATTAAGATTAATTATATCTCTTTCTAGGATTAAGATTAATTCTATGTATATCTAGGGTTAAGATTAATTTTACCTCTATCTAGGATTAAGATGAATTCTGCATCTATCTAGGATTAAGATTTATTGTATTCATTCTAGGGTTAAGCTGAATTCTACATCTATCTAGGATTAAGATTAATTATTCATCTATCTAGGATTAAGATTAATTCTACATCTAATTATGATTAAGATGAATTCTATGTCTATCTAGGATTAAAACGAATTCAACGTCTAACTAGGATTAAGATTGACTCTACTTCTATCTAGGATATACGTCTATCTAGAATAAGGATGAATCATACCTCTAAATCTGGATCTAGATAAGGTGAACCTATCCAGTCTGCGTCAACATCAAGTTGACGCATAAAGAGATAAATTAAGCATGTCAACGAGTTGAGAAGAGTAAACGAAAACAAAAACTCTGTAAGTGGGCAATTAAATCGTATTTACATTATTGCTTTTTTTGATGGAGATCTGCGTATCAGGGTTGGGTTGGATAAAGTACATTAGTTCTCTGACCAGAGTTTCTCCAATATCCGTCCTAGGTCCACACCACCTGGCTTCTAATTTACTTTCAGAGTATAATTGTTTCAACAACAATTTGTCTTGGAAAATTTTTCACGGGTAATGAGAAATAATATAAGGGAAAGAATGAATGAGGAATAAGGAGAAAATGAAAACACATTAAATTAAAGAGTTTGTGTTATTATTGAAATCTGAACTCTTCTTCTCCCTAATCTCTGCTGATTTACAGGAGTTCCTGACCTTGTGATCCAATCCTAAAAATAAGGATTCAAAAGGATTTATGCAGCTCCGAGATGTCTGGGAAACTGGTAAAAGAGAAATAATATTTTAAAGATGAATTTTAATACACAAGACAATTTTTGACTCATTAATCCATAATTAATGTTGAAGCTCCATAGAATTATTAAATTTTCTACAAGGTGTAAAATGAAATATGAAGCGCAGAGCAGATTTTATTTTATAGCTTTAGACCGTTTTTGTCCCAAGTTAATTGGTTTCCAAGGTGTTGGACGGCTAGGGACGGATACATGATATTATATTGTATTATTAAAGACAAGAGGGGGGCAAATAGGCCAACTTGAGCTCTCCTAGGATCAGTTCAAGCGGATATTTACAAAGGGTCCTTTGAGGAGAATTAACGACCTTTGAACGTGGGGTTATCACTTTAAACAGCGGGCGAGGTATGCAGGATGGGTAGAAATTAGGGTTCCACTACTCCGGGTAGTAGATAAACAGGGTAGTAGTTAGGGTTCCACTGCTCCGAGTAGTAGAACCACTGGATGGGTAGAAGCTAGGGTTTCACTAATCCGGGTAGTAGAACCACTAGTTGGGTAGAAGTTAGGGTTCCATTACTCCGGGTATTAGAACCACTAGATGGATAGAAATTAGGGTTCCACTACTTTAGGTTGTAGAACTACTAGATGGTGGGAAGTTAGGGTTCCGCTACTCTAGGAATTAGAACCACTATTTGGGGGGGAAGTTAGGGTTCCATTACTACAGGTATTGGAACCACTAGTTAGGTAGACGCTAGGGTTCCACTACTCTAGTTTATAGAACCACTAGATGGGTAGAAGCTAGGGTTCCACTGCTCTAGGTTGTAGAACCAATAGATGGGTAGAAGCTAGGGTTCCACTGCTCTAGGTTGTAGAACAATTAGATGGGTAGTAACTAGGGTTCCACTACTCTAGGATATAGAACCACCAGATGGGTAGAAGCAAGGGTTCCACTACTCTATGTTATAGAACTACTAGATGGGTAGTAGTTCAGGTTTTGCTACTACGGGTAGTAAAACCACTAGTTAGGTAGAAGATAGGGTTCCATTACTTCGGTGTAATAGAACCACAACAATGGTTGGTAAAATATAGGATTTCATGATTCCAGGTTGTATAGTATAAAAGTAGGTAGAAGACAGGAATCAATTACTCCAGGTTGTAGAGTATAGAAGTAATTTGAATATAGGTTTTTATTACTCCGGGTTGTAGAATGTTAGCTTTAATTACTCCGGGTTGTAGAGCATAGAAGTAGGTAGAATATAGGTTTTAATTACTCCGGGTTGTAGAGAATAGAAGTAGGTAGAATACAGGATTAAATTACTCCGGGTTGTAGAGTATAGAAGTAGGTAGTACACAGGATTTAATTTCTCCAGGTTGTAGAAAATAGAAGTAGGTAGAATGTAGGCTTCAATTACTCCGGGTTGTAAAGCATAGAAGTAGGTAGAATATAGGAAATAATTACTTCGGGTTGTAGAGCATTAAAGTAGGTAGAATACAGGATTTAATTACCTCGGGTTGTAGAGAATAGAAGTAGGTAGAATTTCAGGATTTAAATACTCCGGATTGTAGAGCATAAAAGTATGTGGAAAATAGGATTTAATTACTCCAGGTTTTAGAGTATAGAAGTAGGTAGAATATAGGTTTTAATTACTCCGAATAGTAAAATAGTAGTAGAAGCGCCAGGTAGTAGAATTTAATGTTAACTTAACACAATTGGGTGACAAGAAAAAGAGTTCTTCAGTTAGTTATAATCATTTAGATCATTTAGCTGTAAACTTGTCTATTATTATGCTGGGATTTATTAAATGAACTTACATCATTAATTAGAATATTTGTGTGATCATATCGATCATATTAGTTTAATTGTAATAAAGTTAATACAATTTGATTTCGTTAAATTTAATAATAAGTATAGTTATTCCAGCACAGTGTATTTAACAATTTGCTTCAGCAACACAAGGTTAAGTAATTAACAGGTACATTATTTTTCAGGGTGTTCCTGTTCATATTGATTTTTTAGGACTGTGTTATTCACTTCCAACTTTTTTTCTGGTTTCCTATTATTAACCTGACCTTTATGTATGATATCCTATTATTAACTTGACCTTTGTGTACGATGTCCTATTATTAACTTGACCTTTGTGTACGATGTCCTATTATTAACTTGACCTTTGTGTACGATATCCTATTATTAACTTGACCTTTGTGTACGATATCCTATTATTAACTTGACCTTTGTGTACGATGTCCTATTATTAACTTGACCTTTGTGTACGATATCCTATTATTTACTTGACCTTTGTGTACGATGTCCTATTTTTAACTTGTCTTGTCCATCTTGTCCTATCACATGTTTCACATTGGTCCACCCTGTCCTATTATATGTTTATATTGGTCCATCCTGTCCTATTATATATTTGACATTGGTCCATCCTGTCCTATTATATATTTGATATTGGTCCATCCTGTCCTATTATATGTTTGACATTGGTCCATCCTGTCCTATTATATGTTTGATATTGGTCCATCCTGTCCTATTATATGTTTGATATTGGTCCATCCTGGCCTATTATATGTTTGATATTGGTCCATCCTGTCCTGTTATATGTTTGATATTGGTCCATCCTGTCCTATTACATGTTTGACATTGGTCCATTTGGTCCTATTATATGTTTGATATTGGTCCACCCTGTCCTATTATATATTTGACATTGGTCCATCCTGTCCTATTATATGTTTGACATTGGTCAATCCTGTCCTATTATATGTTTGACATTGGTCCATCCTGTCCTTTTATATATTTGACATTGGTCCACCCTGTCCTCTTATATGTTTGATATTGGTCCATCCTGTCCTATTATATATTTGATATTGGTTCATCCTGTCCTATTATATATTTGACATTGGTCCATCCTGTCCTATTATATGTTTGATATTGGTCCATCCTGTCCTATTATATGTTTGATATTGGTCCATCCTGTCCTATTATATGTTTGACATTGGTCCATCCTGTCCTGTTTTATATTTGACATTGGTTCATCCTGTCCTATTATATGTTTAACATTGGTCCATCCTGTCCTATTATATATTTGATATTGGTCCATCCTGTCCATTATATGTTTGATATTGGTCCATCCTGTCCTATTATATGTTTGATATTGGTTCATCCTGTCCTATTATATATTTGATATTGGTTCATCCTGTCTTATTATATATTTGACATTGGTTCATCCTGTCCTATTATATGTTTAACATTGGTCCACCCTGTCCTATTACATATTTGACATTGGTCCACCCTGTCCTATTATATATTTGATATTGGTCCACCCTGTCCTATTATATGTTTGATATTGGTCCACCCTGTCCTATTATATATTTGACATTGGTCAAATATTAATTACTTAACTTTTATCTTAGCAGTCCTTTTTATATATTTATCTTTAATTTGTCCAAGCAATCCTATTATTTGTAGGCCTGCGAACTATTTGACCACTATGTGGTCCTATTATGTATTTGACCTTTTTTCAGGCAGTCTCGCAGTCGCACCTGACCTAAGTTGACCCACACCGCTAGACTGTTTCCACGCCTCACTGCATCTTGACTGCAAGAAAATTAGTCAAGATTTAAGTATAGGGATACAAGGGGATACAAGAGAGGGTTACAGGGGGGGGAGCAGTTCTGATTAGAAGTAGCAGTGGAAAATATACCAGACTGGGTATAGGGGGGAAAAATCGGGGGATGTTGATATTNTCTTCTCCTAAACATATCTGAACCCAACCCTCTTCTACTCCTAAACATATCTGAACCCAACCCCTTCTACTCCTAAACATATCTGAACTCAACCCTCTTCTCCTAAACATATCTGAACCCAACCCCCTTCTACGCCTAAACATATTTAAACCCAACCCTCTTCTTCTCCTAAACATATCTGAACCCAACCCTCTTCTACTCCTAAACATATCTGAACCCAACCCCCTTCTACTCCTAAACATATCTAAACCCAACCCTCTTCTTCTCCTAAACATATCTGAACCCAACCCTCTTCTACTCCTAAACATATCTGAACCCAACCCCTTTCTTCTCCTAATCATATCTAAACCCAACTTCCTTCTTTTCCTAAACATATCTGAACTCAATCCTCTTCTTCTCCTAAACATATCTGAACCCAACCCCCTTCTACTCCTAAACATATCTAAACCCAACCCTCTTCTCCTAAACATATCTGAACCCAACCCTCTTCTACTCCTAAACATATCTGAACCCAACCCCCTTCTTCTCCTAATCATATCTAAACCCAACTCCTTTCTTCTCCTTAACATATCTGAACCCAACTCCCTTCTACTACTAAACATATCTAAACCCAACCCTCTTCTTCTCCTAAACATATCTAAACTTCTACTCCAGAACAAATCTAAACAAATCTGAACCCAACCCTCTTCATCTCCTAAACATATCTGAACCCCACCCCCGTCTACTCAGAAACAAATCTGAACCCAACCCCCTTCTACTCCAGAACAAATCTAATCAAATCTGAACCCAACCCTTTTCTACTCCTAAACATGTCTGAACCTAACCCAATTCTACTCCTAAACATATTTGAACCTAACTCAATTCTACTCCTAAACATATCTGAACCTGACCCAATCCTACTCCTAAACATATCTGAACCTAACCCAATTCTACTCCTAAACATATCTGAACCTAACCCAATTCTACTTCTAAACATATCTGAACCCAACCCATTCTACTCCAGAAAAAATCTAAACAAATCTGAACCCAACTCTCTGCTACTGTGTATAATGTCCCTCTACTCCGTCCTTCTTGGTTTAATTGGTGTATTTCTGTTATTGTATCACTGGTGTGATCATTAAAAAATCTCGATCTTATGTCACTGTTGTCCATTCAGTAGTTTAGCCATTTATCTAGTTTTTTCTGGAAACTGTTCAGGTTCTTCGCATTTTTCACATCTTGTGGAATTTCGTTCCACATATTAACACATCTTGTGCTAAAGCAATTTCGATATATTTCAGTCTTTACAGCTAGAACTTTCAAGTTTAAAGGATCACTTGACTGTCTGGTTTATATACCACTTCCTTCTTCTGCTTCATACGCAGAGCTGAACCATTTGTTTTTGTCCACATGGTCATGTCCATGTAGAATTTTCCAGACTTGGATCATATCTCCTCGCTTTCTTCTGTTCTCCAGGGAGATCAAACCAACCTCTTTCAGCTTCTCTTCAGAGGTTGACCCAGAGAGTCCAGAGGTCATTGTGATTGCTCTTTTGTATACCTTTTCTAGAATTCCTACTGTGTATATTGTCCCTCTACTCTACCCTACTGTGTATATTGTCACTCTACTCTACCCTACTGTGTATATTGTCCCTCTACTCCATCATACTGTGTATATTGGCCATCTACTCCGTCCTACTGCGTATATTGTCCTCCTATATTGTCCCTTTATTCCGTCCTGCTACGTATATTGTTCCTGTACTTCATCCTCCATTATAAATTGTCCCTAGCTACTCCGTTTTACAGTAAATACAGCCATAGTTCCGTTTTAAAGTATATGCATCCCCTAGCTTCGTCCTGCTGTATATATACTATATAGTCCCATAGCCCCTTCCTACAGTACATATAGCGGATAGCCTCCTTTCTCTATCCTGCAGTATATATACTAGCCCCCCCCCCCCTATATCTCTGTCCTACGAAAGATTGACAGTTTCCAGGTGGTTTCTAACAAACTTTGTGTTCCACCGTGAAATATCCCACATATTAATCTTTCCTTAAAATCCGTAAACTTTACGGATTGATTTTATATTAATGGACATTAATGGTCGTGCAAGTTCATAGAATTTACACAAATATATCATCGATTTTAAGGTTTTCACTCAAAATATATTGAATTAAACTTTTAAACCTGCGTTTGCGATGTTAGCTTAAACAAAATATATATTTGATTGTAAAACAAAAGTTTATTCAAAACCCCTATAGTTAACTTATACTGCTTATTTTGTATTGAGGCATCGCATACATATTTTTCAATATTGAATATCTGTACAGAACTAGCATGTAGTGTAGTGTATGTAAAATGTAGATTTTAATGCATGGGTTCCCCGGCTCTTTTACATAGAATCAAAATTGTGCATAATTTGACCTTTGGCGTGATTTTGTTATTGTTTAGCCTCAACATAAAATGCGCGGTGTCTTTTTATTCAACTCCCCGCTGCGTTACCGCGCATAATTCTGGCGCGCTAGAAAAAGTCGTGGAACCAACTTTAAATTCATAATTTTAGAATGGGAAGTGTGCTCTAAATGATGTTTCCCCTCTTAAAAACTTAATAAAACAAAAAAAATTCAAAATGTTCTGAATCCCTGTATCTCGGAGTGTAAAGTCTTTGTGTGGGCTAGAAGAGCTGGAATGGCTGGACTAGGTGTTAAGATAGATTTGATATGATATCATGTGGTTTCGTGACGTCAAGACTGTCGGATTCATGATTCCCATCCTTAATCTAATTATACTTGAAGTTGCTTTCTGTATGTCTGACAGCGACTAGCTATACAAGATACAATATACATGGAGTTCTAGATTTTCAAACTTTGAACATGAGCCGAAAACTTTTGAACGGACGGAGAGAGAAAAATTAATTTTCTAAAGCACTTAGTCGGTTCCCCTCCTCCAAAGAAATTATAATAAAAAGTATGAAAGTAATTTGAGATAAAATGAGTCATATTTATAAATTATAAATAATTAATGTTCTATGATAATCCATTGCCTATTTAAAAAATGGTCGGGAAGAACTGTCCTGTCCAACATCATTTTAACTGATAATAAGTAATTAGAGGGATTGAGTCCTAACCACAAACTTTGATTTCATAAACTCTACATGCATATTTGCAATCCAATGTCGTAGATCTAGGATATTTCAAACTATAAATTCTGTTGGATCAAATAGTCTAAGTTTGAAGTATCAAAAGTTTACACCATCATGTTGCAAAGATATAGGGATTATAACATTTGAGTTTGTGGCAAAGATTTAATTCTTTTTTTATTGCCATTAGTTTTAAATTCCAACTTTTAACAAATCACTCCTGTATGCCGGGTCCATTAGCGCTTGATCCAATCAGGGTTCAGTCATGTGTTTGTTGTCTATTCTGAACAAATAGAAATAATATGTCGCTAATATCTATCTTTCAATCTATCTCATCGTATGAATCCTTGAATTGGCGCTATCAGTAAATGGAAATATTTACTTCTACTGATACTAAAGTGAATTAGCAATAGTATAGTTAAAGAAGGGAAAGAAATCTCTTAAAGAAATCTGAATATTTTACAGTTTTACTGGCTGAAGGATGCATGTTCACTTCCTGTATCCCGCATATCCGTTAAAGTTTGACCCAAAAACCTAAATAATGAGAATATAAACCTGTAAACTATAATGTTCAACACGGACATGGTTAGATACCTTGCATCCCTATCAACGGTTTAGGATTATATCTCTGTAGACGATCTTAGATTTCTCCTTCAGCATCTACAGGGGAATTTTCTAGTTTACGATTTGTTGCGCATTTAGACATTAAAAACATTACGATAAAAAAAATTCAAATCGTTCATACGGCCATACAGCTCTATTCGGACGATTTCACATCGGGGACGAAACTGCGAAAAAATAGAAATTTCAAAAATATTTATGTTACACATTATTTTCTTTGAAATTTTATGCTGAATTCAGATTTGAAAATCACTTTTTAAAATATTATAAACTAAAAGATTTATTTAAACTTTTTTTTTATATTTTTGTGAGTTTTTGTGCTTTAACTGTTTTTTAAAGAAAAAGGGTGTAACATGAAAAATTTTGATTTGTTCGTTATTGGACGATGTTGTTTTTTCTCTTATATTAAATTAGAAGTGTAATAATGCAATATTTGTTGGGTTTAAAAGCACACACCTCCTTGTTAGGGAGCGCTGTGCTCGGACCTGGCTTTGGCGCTCGGCTCTCTGGTCTTAGTTACGGTGCGGCGCTTGGCCCTTTTCTTGTTGCGTTGCACGACCCAAACAAAAAATACCGGCGAATTATTATCTAAGACGACGTCGATAAAACTGAATAAAAAAATAAACATCTTAAGATTAATGCAATGTCCATGTGTTTTTGTATTCCTCGATCTGTAAGGAAGGTATATGTGTGGGGTCCGGCCTAGGACTGCCTAGACTGGCTTAAGACTGCCTATAACTGCCTGACTAGGTGTTAATGCTGGAATGATATTTCTCAGTGTGAGATGATTAGAATTGCTTCCAATTGAAAGGTAATAGTAGAACATTCACGCTGTTCAAACCTTCCGGAAGGGAGAGGGGGGGAGTGAGAAGATGAAGGAAAAATGGAAAGGGGTTGGTTGAAATAAGGAAAAAGGACAAACAGATGTGGAAATCAGGGAGATAAATTAAATGGGTAGAGGAAAAAAATCCCAGGGAGATATGGATATTTTTAAACACAATCCACTCACTCAATTATAACAGAAGGACAGGGTCAAATTTATGCGGCATTGCCGGTACGAATTTGTGACCTAGTAGTTACTATAGTTTTAATTTTACGCAACAAATATGGAAACAATAAGGAATCAAGTCTTCGCCACAAACTCGAATTTTCTAATACCTATATCTTTGAAATCAGATGCTGAAGACCTTTGATATTTCAAACTTAGGTTATTTGATCTTGCAGAGTTCATAGTTTGAAATATCTAAGGTCTACGACATTGAGTTGCAGTGATATAGGGATTAAAAAAAGAGTTTGTGGCAGAAACTCATTTCTTTATCCAGACACACCAGGACTTCAACACATATTTGTTCTATTCAATATCTCTTCATTAAGAGAAGTTGAAAACAAAGTTTTAATGATTAATACAACCCATTTTAGTTGAACTATTCATTATTTAAAGCTTAATGATCAATGCAATCCATTTTAGTTGAACTATTATTTTTTTAATGTTCATTGATCAATACAATCCATTTTAGTTGAACTATTCATTATTTAATGTTTAATGATCAATACAATCCATTTTAGTTGAACTATTCATTATTTAACTTTTAATGATCAATACAATGCATTTTAGTTGAACTATTATTTTTTTAATGTTTAGTGATCAATACAATCCATTTTAGTTGAACTATTCATTATTTAATGTTTAATGATCAATACAATCCATTTTAGTTGAACTATTCATTATTTAATGTTTAATGATCAATACAATGCATTTTAGTTGAACTATTCATTTTATAATGTTTTAATGTTTTTAAATTTTAGTTGAAACCTCCTCTTGCTTAACTTATTTTTTTCTATTTCTCTCTCCATTTTCCATTTTCTATTCGATCATTCTATTTATTCATTGTAATTATTTAAATAATTTATGTACGTGGTATAATCTGTCCATAAGAAATCTATTTTATTAAATCTAAAAATGTAATCTATTATTTATTTCTATTTTTGTTTTCTAGAAAATATTCAATGAATCCAATTTTCTTAACATGAAAAATACGTGTTTTTTGTGCTTTCCCAAACTCTGATTTTCTAATCAAAACGTTTAATTGAAAACTTGGCAAATTCGGAAATCATTGATCAAGTCACTTCCCTTATATTCTCTCAACTCATTTATCTATATATCTATCTATCTATCTATCTATCTATCTATCTATTTAGTTCACATTTTATTCAGACCAGAATTAAACTAAACTAAGTTTTTCACATCTTTTACGACGATCCTCAGTTGTCAAATTATTCTTTGAACAATTCTTTGTCTATCTATCTATTTATGTATATATATAAAGTTTATCTAGCTATCTATCATTTATCTTATAAATTTAAATATATATCCATTTATAAACATATGTCTATCTACGTATCTGTCTGTCTGTCTATCTGTCTTTGTTTTCTAAGCATCTCTATATTTCTATCTATTTAGTTGTAAATTCTAAATACAAATATTTTTTCTCTTTAATTTAATCTTTATTGAAAAGTATATTTTACAAATGTTTTGTCTGAGGATGTTTAAATTAGCAGAAAACATAAAAGAGATGGTAATTCTTTTGACATGGGTATTTTCAAGGTTATAATGCAAGGAAAGTTAATTGAAGTTGATTATACTCAGAGCTGAAAACTTTAGAATGGTGGATATCAGGATTAAGGCTTAAACCACTCTTTTTCTTAATATCCAGTTTAAATATTGCTTGTTCTCCACATGAATTTAAACTCATTTAAGTTGAAAACTATCGGATATCTGGATATTTTATTCTAAAGTTTTCAGCTCTGGGTACATATTGAAACCAGTTTTCTCTGGGCGGAATTTATAAACATGCATCATTGTTCGTTTAATATCTAAGGTGGTTAAAAGCATTAAATGTTGATAATTTTGATAATTCACATAATAGTTTTTTATGACCAGACTATTTTATTGATTTTTTATGTAAAAGATGGATCCCAGAGACAGTACACTATGCAGTACAAAAGGTGCGTAAACCTCTGAAATAACTGTCCTTGCATTATAACCTTGGGTATTTTGCTCCATTAATTACTTTCCTAGACTGTATTTGTTATAGAGAATAGAAAATATATTAGAGGGGAATTTAAAGAATCTCTCGGTATGAATTTTTTCAATCCCTTTCAGCCTGAAAGGGAGTTCAAAGTGTACAAATCATGTAAATGTTTACAAATTATATGCAGTAGAGTACATTAATACAGTATGTTCCCTAGACTATTCATTTCAATTTCGAATTTTTTAAACTGATAAATAAACTTTACAATGAATTAGGTGAATAAAAAAATCATTTGATTTATAGTTATAACGGAAAATCATCGTTTGTAAAGTGGAAGGCATAGAGTCTATGTGAAATGATCATTGGTCAATTATGAAACCAGCCTATTTCATAATTTGGCTTTCTTTTAACAATAATTTTAGAATTTCTATAAAATAATATTCCAGGGCCCAAAATGTTTTATAGCATAAATATGTGAAGTACACCTGCTGTACGGAAACAGTACAACAAAATGGCCGTTTTACACTTTTTTCTAGTAAATTCCCCTCTAATATATATTCTATTCTCTATGGCATTTGTACTGATTCGGCAGGTTTAGTACACAAATATACTCAAGAGCAAACAAACTTAACATTTTTTAAATTAACAAACTTTTTATTAAAAAAAAAGATTTCAACGTTAAAATTAGTGTAAAATTCGACAAACATTCAATTAAAGTACATGGTTGAAATCAAGAAAAAATTTCCATTTTTCACTTATATCACGGTACATTCCAGTGCATTTCATGTGCCGGGCCAAATTTCAACTAGCCAGGGCAAGCAGTACAGTACAAATACAGACTATATGAGACAAAAAGGGACTGTACGCCAAATAAATGATCTCCTTCTTGTGAAATTTATGTTATAATTCAATAATAAGAATAACTTTTTAATCATCTGTTCTTTCCATACAACATAGCCCGTAAATCAATAAATCATCACTATAGTTACAGTAGAAGTAAATATTAGCATTTTCTCTTATGGTGCCGATATAAGGATTTAACTCAAATTGGATAATGCGCTAGATAGATATTACCGCCATGCAATTTCTATCATAGACACCAAACACATGACTGAACCCTGATTGGATCAGGCTCTAATGGACACGGCATACAGGAGTGTCATAAATCGTACAGCCAAGAAAACCAAGCAAGTACATTGGATTTCGTTGTACAGTGAATTTCAAATACAAATGAACAAAATTATATGTTTGTTTGATATCGAAAATAAATTCTTTATTTCAACGACTTTAATTCCAGTTTCATTTCATTTGTAAGCACCTTGTTTTTAGTCTTAATGCTTCTTCCTCTTTAACATTTGTTGACCGACTTGTATGGTGAAGAACAAACATAGTACAAATTAAAATAAAAAATGAAAATATCGCGCGATTTCTACGCAACTCTAGCAGACAAACTCTTTTGCCATCAAGCATTTATTAATTTTGAAAATTCTAAAGTGAAGATTTGGCCCTCAATCACATTCACACCATAGTTTTAGTAGAAGTAAATATTTCCATGTACTCTTATAGCCAATTTAAGGATTCATATCTCTAATTGGATAGTAAGAAATAGAAAGATTTACCGCCATACTATTTCTATTGGTTCAGAATAGACACCAAACACCTGAATGAAGCCTGATTGGATCAGGCGCTAATGGACTCGGCATACAGGAGTGATCAAAAAAACTAAAAAACTTATTTGACACCACTGGCATAATATTTGTAGTTATATCCCAAATGAAAAGTTCTATTTAAAGTACGACTACAATTAAGGAAAATAACAATTACAAAAAGTGTACAGTGTACTGCAGGCCAAACAGCTTCAAAATGGTTAAAGTTCAGAACTTGAGGGTAATTTAGCATAGGTTTTTACCTTTTGTTTAGTATTTGCAAGATTCTCGTCGATTTTTGTGAAAAAGTTTGCAAATTGTGATCTTTATTTATAAAATAGTGTACTGCAATTTCTGGGTGGAATGTAAACAATATCAATGCTACTTAGACTGGAATTTGTTTAAGTTCCACTGCAGTACACTTCCCATGTAAACAAAGAGTAAACTGATATATCTTTCTTGCTTAGGACATCAAGCATGTATATTTCTAATCAACGTGTGTTCAACAACCTACTGATAAATAGGTTTGTATTTTCTATCTATCTATTTATCTATCCATCTTTGTATTTATCTATCTACCTATTAAATTAATCTATCAATCTAACTATCTATCCATCTATTTATCTAATCATATATATATCACTCTGGGCCGTAGTAAATTTGAATTCGAACAGGACCTGCCCAGTTTGTACCAGCCTGCCAAATAACAGCCTGTAATGACCAAAACATATTCTGTACAGTACGTCGCCCTTACCAGACTAACATACGACAGGGGTCAATTTTCTTGGCATTGTCCCGTCGGAAGGCTAACTTTGACAACTCCCATGGCGCGTTCAGACTTTTTACAGAACCCGGCCTAATCCTAGGCCTATTTGACCGACCCCACTGGCTTAGTCCACCATGATATATATTTTTTCATCTATTTATCAAATCATCTATCTATCTACATATATATAAATACGTACATTTTAATTTTTAAACTTTACATTTCACGTCATATGACGATTCTCAGTAGTTGAAATTCTTTGAATATACATTTATACATCCATCTATCTATCTAAAATTATTTCTATCTATCTACATTACTATCTATTTATCTATCTAATCATTTATCTATCTGTCTATAATATTTTCTATCTATCCATATATCTGTCTATTTATCTATCAAGCTTTTTACTTTTCCTCTTAAAAATACGGAGAGAGCAAACAAACATAACACACAGAAAAAAATTCGAACAAATATAAAAATCTAAATTGTTTTGATTTATTATGAACAATAGATATTATTATAACACACCTAGGATCTAACAATTTATAATGAATTTATAATTTTTGAGCAAGATTTTGATATTTCCCGATATTACGAAGATTTACTTCTAAAAAGTTAATTTAGTATAAAAATATATCAAATAGAGTAGGCTTGATTGAGAGGCAACATCAGGTCGTATTGTGTAGTTAAATATTTCTTTATTAGTTTTGTTTTGTATTTTTAAAACACTAGGTTTAATTTGTTTAAGGCACTTTATTATGGACTAAGGACGGCTAATGTTTTGCTGTACTGTACTGTACTGAACTTTACTGTACTGATAATAAAAAAAACTAATCCACCCTGATAATGTCAAAAACAACAAAAAATGTTAAAAAATAAAAACATAAATTCAAAATTATTGCTTTATGTAATTTCAATATAAATCACAGCTTATGACTATTTTGTTAGAAAGCCGCTTAGTGTACAGTGATAGATAAATCACATGTACATTGATTGATGAATCACATGTACAGTGATAGATGAAACACATGTACAGTGAAAGATGAATCACATGTACACTGTACAGTGATTGATGAATCACATGTACAGTGTTTGATGAATCACATGTACAGTGATTGATGAATCACATGTACAGTGATTGATGAATCACATGTACAGTGATTGATGAATAACATGTACAACACTAATATTGTTAAATCAGATCTTCCATCAGAATGTACTGTACAGTATACAGGAAACTGTACATGTACAGAGCAATCTGAGAAAACTGAAGATGAATCTATTAAGCTAAGATTAAAGATATGTACAGGAAATAAGAAAAAGTAGAAACACTGTACAGATAATGTACAACAAAATATAATTGTTTTCAAACTAAGAATGAATCAAAAACCCTAAAGTCTCCCGTTACATGGTAATAAAATAATTAAGTGCCTTTTATTCAGTCACTGGTAAACTTTTGCTGAACTGTACATTAAGCTAAGCACCAACAGGTTCCGTACATATACAAGCTAGTACCAACTGTACATGTACAATCGAAGTACCAACCGTACATGTACAATATAGTACCAACCGTAAATGTACAATCTAGTAACAACCGTACATGTACAAGCTAGTATCAACCGTACTTATTCAAGCTAGTACCAACTGTACATGTACATTCGAAGTACCAACCGTACATGTACATGCTAGTATCAACCGTACTTATTCAAGCTAGTACCAAATTTACATGTACAATCGAAGTACCAACCGTACGTGTTCAAGCTAATACCAACCGTACTTATTCAAGCTAGTAACAACTGTACATGTACAATAGAAGTACCAACCGTACATGTTCAAGCTAGTACCAACCGTACATGTTCAAGCTAGTACCAACCGTACATGTTCAAGCTAGTACCAACCGTACATGTACAATCTAGTGCCAACCGTACATGTCCAAGCTAGTACCAATCGTGCATGTTTAATCTAGTACCAACCCTAAATGAACAATATAGTACTAGCTTTTAATGTACAATCTAGTACCAACCGTACATGCCAGCACTGGGGAATTGTTGCCTAGAGAATGATGAAGGTGGAGAGGAGAAGGATGAATGAGAGATGGGAGTACTGGATTGAGAGAACCCTGTCGGGTTCATCTGGGAGTTTAGATGGGAGACAGGAGGAGGAGAGCTAGACGGTGCTCCACCGTTGTTACTTGGGAACATGTTCTTGCTCACATTGTTATTCACAGGAGATAACTAAATAGAGAAAATATATTAGTTTAAAAATGCATATACAAAAAATGTTTAAAATACGTTAAATACAAACAGAAAATAGTTTTAAAGTTAGAAATATTATCAAAATGAAGGTTTAATGATGTAACTTGTTCTAAGAAATAAAAAATGCCTTCACTATTTGTAGATTACGCTTGTTGCTATTTAAAAAAATAAGCAACCCTAAGTTTGTACTCAATAACAAAATTTTAGTAAATATTCATCAATAACTCAAAAGAATATGAATTTGAGGGGAAATGATTACTCTCCTAAAACTCAATTTGTTTAGTCTTTATATCTTTGACCTGATGTCGTCGACCCTTGATATTTCAAACTATAAATTTTTCAAAATGTAATAGTGAAAGTTTAGAATATCAAAAGTCTACGCCATCAGGATAAAAAGATGGATTAAAAATTCGAAATTGTTGCAAGGGTTCAGTTTTTTTTAAAAAAACCCTCCCCAACCCATCCCATAACCTTCTATCTCCTATTCTACCTGTGTAGTAACCCAACCCATCCCATAACCTTCTATCTCCTATTCTACCTGTGTAGTAACCCAACCCATCCCATAACCTTCTATCTCCTATTCTACCTGTGTAGTAAGTAGCGAGGACTGTGCTGCGTACTGGTTCATTGTATGCCCCATGATATTATTAGCATAGCTCGACAACCCTTGCATAGCGGAGTTGTAGAGGTGTGAGCTCTCCTGGTTCTCCATGATACTCTGCTGCATGTAGGACGGAGTGTACGGCATGGACAAGGATAAAGGATTGTATCCGGGAGAGGAGCAAGTCTGAGCAGTCTTTCTCAACCGAGCTCGACGGTTGGAAAACCAAACCTGGAGAAAAATGAAAGTTAAAAACTAAGAAAGGAAAAGTGAGTCGAAAATAAGCTCCCTAATTAAACTAGTGTTGTTGTGAGCGTGTGTGTGAGAATGTTGAGAAAAACAGAATTAGATTCGGCTCATTCAACTAATAATAGATGAATAAACTGCCGAGTATAGGTTCAGGTTTCAACATAGATCTATCAATATAGATATACAGCTAAAGAGCCAGACAAAACTAAAAGTTAATTTTCTTTAAGTCCAATCAGATAAATATTTCAACGATTTTCTGCATTAAAAGATATATTTGAAATTGAAAAAACTAACTTTTCAAAACAAAAGTTTACAAGAAATGGAGAGTTTTACTTACTTGAATAAAAATGGATATGTTTTGAGATTAACAGTCTAAATCTAAGTTATTCTTGGGTTAAAAAGTGCCATGTACAATTTACAACTGTGTCCTTTAGACGCTGATGATTGGGATGTTATCGTTTTTATATCTAAAAATTAATACCAAGCTGTCGGACTCTTGGATTTCATATATTTTTGCTTATTTCTTTATTCAAAATAACAACTAAAATTACGTTGAAGATTTGATTAAACAGACTGTAGGCGTAATTTCAAGTGACCCTCCATGCAAATGATATCTAATTCATACTTGGTAAGACAAAACTTTAAAGGGTACCGTTGTGAATTAAGGATTGCATGAAGGGTCACTTGAAAATATGACTACAGTCCCTTTAAGAATCCCTTATTTTGGAGATAAATTAATCTGTCTCTAACCTGTATTCTGGCCTCACTAAGTTTAGTTCTTTGGCTAAGCTCCTCCCTTGTATATATATCCGGATACTGGGTTCTCTCAAACGCCTTCTCCAGCTCGTCCAACTGGTAAGCGGTGAAGGTTGTCCTCGATCTTCTCTGTTTACGCTTCAAGGGAATTCCAGGTTCAGCCTCCATATCTGACCCGTCCTCAGAACCTTCCGGCTTTACTAAGAAGAAATAAAATTGTTGCAAAAAAATGTTTAAAGTTTATTTGAGTTCTGGTATAGTTTAGTACATTAGAGTTCTGGTCAAGTTCAGTTTATTGGAGTTCGAATACAGTTTAGTTTATTGGGGTTCTAGTACAGTTTAGTTTATTAGAGTTATAGTACAGTTTAGTTTATTGGGGTTCTAGTCAAGTTTAGTTTATTGGAGTTCTAGTACAGACTAGTTTATTGTATCGTTCTAGTACAGTTTAATTTATTGGAGTTCTAGTACAGTTTAGTTTATTGGAGTTCTAGTTTAGTTTATTGGAGTTCTAGTACAGTTTAGTTTATTGGAGTTCTAGTACAGTTTAGTTTAT
>NW_019397230.1:107479-116103 GCF_000591075.1 Eurytemora carolleeae
GGGATGAGATGATAAGGATCTCTTAGAAGAAAATGAAAATATGACAGTAAATTATTATTCAATATTTCAGTAAACTGAAACCGAGGAGTTTCAAAACAAATAAAAAACGATAAATTTAAACCTTGAACTTTTTGAGATTTAATTTAGGGAAAATCCGTCTTTGATATCTAAATGTGACCATTTAAATTAGTTCTCTCAATTATGTAATAAAAACTAAAGGTCAAGTTCAATGTTTTTCATGTGCAATGTGCATCGTGTATTGTACACGGTGATTTAGATGAACATCATTAATAGTCTCTTTCACCCAAGAATGTAATGCAAGGAAAGTTAATTGCAGTTGCGTATACTCTGCGTACATATTGAAACCAGTTCTCTCTGGGCGGAATTTGTAAACAAGAATAGATGCCTCGGTGTTCGTTTAGTATCCGAGGAGGTTAAAAGCATTAAATTTTGATAATTTTGATAATTTCTGAATAGTTTCCTATAGACCAGAATATTTCATTGATTATTTATGTGAAAGATGGATCCCATGTCAGGCTTCAACATCCGTCTTGTGTTTACATTACCGCCCAGTGACAGTAAACTGCAGTACAAAAGATGCGTACATCTCTTAAATAACTTTCCTTGCATTAAATCCTTGCTTTCACCAAGTAAACGTAGATTTTTGAATTTTTATTTTTTGTTGTTAAATACTTTTTAAATGTTAAAATTTATATGGAAAAGGAACTTAGTTTATGCCACAAACTCAAATTGTCTTATATCTATGCAATCTGATGGTGTAAATGTTTAATATTTCAAAATTAGTTGTTTTAGTCTAACATAATTTATAGTTTAAAATACCAAAGATCTGTGACATTTGGTTGCAAAGATATAGAGGTTAGAAAACCTAAGTTTGTGGCAAAAACTCAGTTCCTTTAATGATTTTGAAAGTCATATATTTAATCTTGATTTATTTTCGCATGCCTGAAAACAAATGTTTGTATACAAATTTAAGGCTTGATTAAGAAAAGCAAAAAGTTTACTGCATTTGTTGGAGGAAATATCCTTGGATCAAGAAAATAAAAATTGTGCCTTACGGCAACCAAAAAAATAAAATTTTATACCTATCTCTAATCTCCCAACTAAATACTCCTGGATTCTCCTTCTTATAATTCTCTATCTTAAGTTCTATCTCAGGAGTTGCAAGTTTAGGTTTACTCCCACCAAGGACTCCAGGACGGATACTCCCAGTCTCCTGGTACCTAGTTACAAACAAGATTAGTAAAGATATCCAGGTACCTAGATTCACACAAGGTTAGTATAGATACCAAGGTACCTAGATACATACAAGGTTAGTATAGATATCCAGGTACCTATATTCACACAAGGTTAGTATCGATACCCAGGTACCTAGATACATACAAGGTTAGTATAGATATCCAGGTACCTAGATACATACAAGGTTAGTATAGATATCCAGGTACCTAGATACATACAAGGTTAGTATAGATATCCAGGTATCTAAATACATACAAGGTTAGTAAAGATATCCAGGTACCTTATACATAAAAATTTAGTATAGATATCCAGGTACCTAGATACACACAAGGTTATTAAAGATATCCAGGTACCTAATACATACAACGTTAGTATAGATATCCAGGTACCTAATACATACAACGTTAGTTTAGATATCCAGGTACCTAATACATACAAAGTTAGTATAGATATCCAGGTACCTAGATACAAGTATCTTTATCCCAGACTAGTTTATCTTAGTGGGTTGACAAAGTTTTTTATCAATATCTTGGTTGATCTGGAGACAAGGATCTATATAATATTCAAGAATGAATACCTGTTTGATACTTTGGTTGATCTGGAGACAAGGTTCTATATACTATTTAAGAATGAATACCTGTTTAATATTTTGGTTGATCTGGAGACAAGGTTCTATATAATATTCAAGAATGAATAAATGTTTAATATTTTGGTTGATCTGGAGACAAGGTTCTATATAATATTCAAGAATGAATACATGTTTAATATTTCGGTTGATCTGGAGATAAGGTTCTATATAATATTCAAGAGTGAATACCTGTTTAATATTTTGCTCACACATCCATGACTGACCCTAAGCTGACGACTTATAACACAAGGACGGATCCCTGCAGCCGCCATCTCTATAATCTTCAACCTGAATAGTTAAATTTATCAATTTTATTATTTTTAAATAAGCCATAATGAACTAACATATGTAAGAACAGGGAACATAAAAAAAAGACTATTACCTTATATGGTTTGGAAGAGGTCTTCCATTAATAAATACGCCTCCAAGCTGATTGACACGGCCCTGGCCTAAAAATTAAATGTTTTACTCTTTTGGCATGACAATTCTTTTTCTGGTATATTAGATTTATTTTGATTATTCAGATCTTTTTTGAGATCTCAGATTTATTTTGGTAATTTAAAAATAATACTTTTTTCATCTTAGTGTCGAGGAAATATTTAGTCTTGTTTTTTTTAAATAGATAAACTATAGGCCAACAGTTTTATCATGCAGTTTGCTAATAGATGATAGTTCACGCTGAAAATTGATACCTTTCATAAATGACATGAAAATTAATTTAGTTATACCCTTGTTAGATCTATTGCATTCACACAGCCCTTTCAGGGCAACTTTTCAAGATTATATTGTGAAAACCTTCTTTGAAGTAAGGTAAGAAAGGCGAGAAAATGAAAGGATTTTACCAAACTGTTTTTCTTCTTTACAAAATAAAACATTGTCACCAAAAAACTTATTAGCAGCCTCATAAACCCCCTGCTGCCCCCTCTACTGTATGCGGTGACACAATGTACCGGTAGTTGTCACCAATTCATGGCGGCATTCTGCCGCCACGCCATATTTATCTTCAAAAACCCGCGCGCGGCCAACACGCGCTTTATGGCCTGAATGCCGCACACACAACTTTATGAGAGGGACTGACAGACTGACACAATGTGAAATACAGATGTACGTCTGGCCATTTTCTCGGCTCCTTTAAATAAGTTTTGGTAGAAAAAGATTATATTTACAACCTCTTGAAGGTCTCCATAATACACTGCTTTGACAAAATAGCTTAGCGTTGGCATATGTCAAGTTACATGTATTTAAGTCAAGCCATCTTTATAGTGTCCATTATGTAAACGTTTAATGAATACAAACACAGTAACATCATGCACCATGCAAACTATTGAAGAATAACAAGTATTTGTATTATTTTTATTCATTTTTTCATTTGAATTTTCAGCTGTTTTGCTCGAAGAAGTGTTAAACTTATTTTGTTCTGTTTAAGAAAAACATCTCCAACTAAATTCTATAATTCTTGAATCTTGATTAACATATATAGTCTACGTTGCCAGTTTAGTGCAAATCAAGTAAATAAATGTTCATATTTTTTTCATTTCTATAATCAGCACGAAATAAATATTTTTACGTAGCTCATGTAACATTGCAAAAATTGACCTATTCACAGTTTAAAAAAAACTCAAAGATTAAAATCTGCTGTCTTTTGTTCAGAATTTACGGATTAAATTATATTCCCCGATCACCTTATATTTTGTTCAAAGTAATTCCCCTTCCCCCGTCCTCCCTTAATTTCCCCCTTTACTCTTGAGTCTTCCCTCCCCCTCTCCTCCCCTCCCCCTCTACCGGGTTATTGCTGTAAAAGCCCATATATTTGAAGAAAAAAGGAGAAAATTCTTAATTTGCAGATTTCCCGGTCTCTAAAACACTGTAAAAGAGAATTCAGTTTTCCTTCAAGATCTAGGATGTGAAAGGCTGCCGCCAATCCATTCATTTTTTAGCCATTTTAAAAACTATATTTCACTTTTGGAGATGAATGTAGGATTGTAAGGGCTGGGTTGGGATGACATAGTATATATAGATTGTGGGGGAATGGGTTGGGATGATACGGATTAGGAGGGTTGGGTTGGGATGAGATTATATGGATTGCTGGGGTTGGATGGGATAGGATTATATGGTTGCGGGATTGGGTTTAGATTGTACAGAATGGGATCTGGATGGGTTGGGATGAGATGATAAGGATCCGGGATGGGTTGAGTGGTGATGAAATAATGCAGATTTTGGGGGTTGGGCTTGGAAGAGATGACACGGATTGAGAATGTTTGGTTGGGGTGGGATTTTATTTTTTGGTTGGGATCGCATTGATAGGGCTTTGGATGGGTTTGAATGAGATGGTACGAATCGTTAGCTGGGTCGGGATAGGATGAAATAATTGTTTTCCATGTGGGTTCCGATAGAATGAAATTATTTGGATTGTGGGTTTTGGGTTGAGTTGGGATGAGATGCTATGAATTGTTGGGGTTGGGTTGGGATGAGATGCTATGAATTATTTGGGTTGGGTTGAGTTGGGATGAGATTATACGGATTTGTGAAGTTTACAATCCCTCCTTACTTGCCAAGTTCGATAAACAGTTTATCTTAGTTAAATATGGAGTTATTGCTTCATAACCTTTAAAAAAAAGGTAAACTTTAACTTTCCGTTTAACAAGATACATTTTATTTAGATATTTTGGTTAGAATAAAGGCAAAACTATCAAATAAGTTTTAAGTATATTTTGGTTAGAATAGAGGCAAAACTATCAAATAGGTTTTAAGTATATTTTGGTTAGAATAGAGGCAAAACTATGAAATAAGTTCCAAGCATATTTTGGTTAAAATAGTGGCAAAACTATCAAATAAGTTTCAAGCATATTTTCTAAGTCGTACGCGTAAAGCGCATTAATCTAATTTAAACATCTTTTTAAAATCAAGTATAAGTATATTAAAGAAAAGGTTGAAGAGTAAAAAGCTAAAGATATCGTAAAGGAGCCCATCCTTGAGTTTTATATTGATATTAAAAGTATTTAGGTAAATATAAAGAAGACATAGAAAAACCCTGACCGAAATATATTTTTTATAAAATGTGGAACTAACATCTACTTTATTATCTCTATGAGGGTTGTTCCACCATCAGCATTAAATTTTAAATTGTTTTAAAAAAAAAGAAAATAAAACAGTGACAGATTTAATAAAAATCTACATCAGAGAAAGAAATACTTAGAGTTTGAGAGATATATCAATGAAACAAAATAATAAGATATAAATATAAATAATACTTGCTAAAGGGCCCGGCGTTGCCTGTGGATTTTTTTTAAATTTGAAGAAATTTTTTTTGGTCCTATGTCACCCCCAGGCTACCCATGAGTGTCCACAAAAATAATTCAGCCCATTCGGTCCAGCCGTTTCGCCGGCCATAGGGAACATATATACGAATGTCTTGTTTTATTAATAGATATAATGATAATGTATAAAAATATGAATAACATATAATCAAACAGGTTGAAGTGAGATATTGAAGAGAGATTTTAAAGCAGATTTTAAAGAAAAAATAAGCAGATTTGAGGGGTATATCTTGCAAGTTTAAGAGATACATCAAGTAGAGTTATGAGAAACATCTAGACGATTTGAGATTTAGATACAAAATAATTTCCGAAAAGTAATCAAGCATGTTTTAGTGAGTTATCAAAGGTAAAATAAGGATATTTAGGAGAAATCAAGAGATATCATAAAATAAATCTATCAGCGAAAATCTGTTCGTTTTGAGAAGAATTTCATTTACATGTTTTTACAAAATGTAATGATTTTTAGAACCTAAAGAGTGACGAAACTAAAGCTGAACCCTCTTTTATCATTCAGAAACGCGTGGTCAGGAAAGTGTTGGAGTGATTTCATAGGTTGGTGGAGTATCGTAAAACTTAAACGCTTGATCTCGATATCCACTGTTGGAACTTTTAATCTGATTATAATTGTGGATACCTAAATTTAATTTATCCCTGCAGGGTATGACCAACACGGGATATAAAAGAGGAATTAAGAATTTCTTAATTCTTTCTCATTTTAGGAGATCTACCAAGAAGATTTAGCAGATTTAAAAGATATATCTAGAAAAGTAGGAGAGATATACTTTGCAAATTTTAATTAGATATTTATCAGATTTTAGAGAAATATTTAAAGAAATATAAAATAGATTTTGAAGAGACATTAAGGATATTACTGAGATATATCATACAGATTTAAGATACATATCAAGCAGATATTACGGAGATATATCAAGCAGATTTAAAATACATATCAAGCAGATATTACTGGTATGTCAAGCAGATTGAGAGGAACATCAAGTGAATGTTAGATATAAATATTATGCAGATTTTGATGAGATATCAATCCCAAGCATATGTTAGTGAAATGTCTTGAAGGTTTTAGCGAGATGCCAAGCTGATTAGATAAAAGATACAAACCAAAATTAGGAGAGATACAAAGAAAATAAAAAAGATAAAAAATGAAATGCATGTACTTACTAAAACTAAATAAAATTTTTCACATTTTTCCCTCAAATAAACTATTGTCTCTGTAGCAAACCAAAAAAAAATTTGCCATGCTAAATTAGAATTATTTGGTAATATTTCAGAAGTCATCAGGTTTTAAGAATTTCTTAGGAATAAAGACTTCTTGTAACTTAAAGTAGGTAATCAAACATATTAGACACAATTCCGAAGAAAATCTGAGAAAGAAGAGAAACCAAAGTTCCCAAATCGATATTGTAAAAGCGTAAACTTAACTAAGTATTGTATAATAGATGAATATACCTTGAAAAGGATAACCCGTGAAGGGTATAGGGTGCATCATGTTCCCTGTAATCAGGATTATTCACAAATATATCCGTTAATGATTAACTCACTACACGCTCCTCTACGCTTGAGCCCGGCTCTTCTGTCCAATTTTTAGGCTTCTTTTCTGCAAACTAAAGCATTAAACTTTGATTTTACGCACATGCAATAATTCTGTGTCACAGTGGAGTGGACCGGCGGAAGACTGGGCTATGTTCCGCTCATTAGAACCTGGGTTCCGCTAGCTCCGCTGCCCTGGTCCCCGGACAGGACCTGGAGAAGGATCGGAGAACCAATTAGAGGAGGCGAGGTAGCAAGGATCAGCGCCAGACTCCGCCCTGTATCCAACAGAACCCGGAGTTCACGCTTCTTAAACCTGAAAAGCTGAACATACTAATACTTAATCTTTCAGGCCATCAATTCCACGATAAAATTGTATAGAGCTGCCTGATAGCTGCCTGATCAACTAGCAAATGAATGGAATTTTACGACAGTGTTTAAATATTATCTACTTCAATCTACACTCTTCAATAAAATCAGTTAAAGTTACTTCAAAGTTAAGGGGTTCACTTACCAGGGGGTTCATTTAATACACAACAGAGATTTTTTGTTTTAAATCTACCGGCTCAACATGGTTCATAAAATATCCTATTCTGGAACACCCTGTATATTGGTCACTATTTATTGTTAGACACCCTGTACAATATTTTCCACAAACCATAATGTAAATTTTGACGAGACATGGAAACAAACATCTAATCAATCAGTTTGACTTGTCCAATTATTTTATTCTGGTTCACCCTGTACTTATACCATAGTCTACCAATGGTACACCCTGTACTTATACCATAGTCTACCAATGGTACACCCTGTACTTATACCATAGTCTACCAATGGTACACCCTGTATATATATAAACCATGTTCTACCAACAAACCGTAGAAGGACCAATTTTTCATGATTTGTCACGGTGGAACAGAATGCCTGGAAATGACAACTCACTACTGCCTATCTATCTATCTATCTATCTATCTATCTATCTATATATTTATCTATCTATCTATCTATCTATCTATTTATCTATCTATCTATCTATCTATCTGTCTATCTATCTATATATCTATCTATCTAACTATCTATTTGTCTATCTATTTATCTATCTTTATTTTATTTTGATCTATCGATCTATCTATTCATTTTCCAGTATGCCTGTCAATCTGTCTGTATATCTATTTGGCTGTTTAATTATGTACCCATCCCTTTACATACATTGTACATTGTACATATCTGTCATTTTAGAACTAAAACGTTGGACAAATATTTATTTTGTATTTTCCACCAGATTGTTTTAAAGACTCTTCAATCTTCAGGTTCCAGGTAATTAAAGCATTTTAGATCTTCTAGGTATACCAGGGTATACCAGGGATCTGAAAGGGTTATAAATATTTATTGGTCGCTTTTTCTACATTAATTAAGAGTCTACTGCTTTAAGTAAGTAAATCCTCTCTCTCTCTCTCTCTTTCTCCCCACTGTATATAAAGAACATATTTTTAATAATGATAATAAAAGATAGATAGATAGCTGATAGATAGTTATTGTCAAATGGTAAAAAATAGATCAAGTGAAGTGGGATAGAAAGATGGGGTTATGTCCCATACGGAAAATGACATTGAGTGGAGAATGAAGGGTGGGGGGGTTAAAACATTAAATTTGAGGGAGGTTTAAACCTCTGATAAAAATGGCATTTTACAGAAAAAGCTAAGGGAAGGGGTTCATCACTTCGCAAAAAAAGAATAATAAAGCATGGTTAAGCAAGGGGGGGGAGTTATGGGTTGAACCCCCGGTAGAAGTTTACAAGTGGTGCAGCGAGGGGGGGCTATGGGTTGAACCCCCGGTAGAAGTTGACAAGTGGTGTAGTAAGGGGGGAGCTAGGGGTT
>NW_019397230.1:116194-123803 GCF_000591075.1 Eurytemora carolleeae
CCACTCTCCACTAAACGCTACTATATCTTCGATCAGTGTACTGCATAATACTGAAGAACGCACCGAAAGCTTGGTTGAGGGGGGGGGGCTATGGGTTGAACCCCTGGTAGAAGTTGACAAGTGTTTGATAAATATGAGTTTATGGTTCGGATATTTTAGCGTGAAACTACACTCTCTCAATCCAACCCTAGCGACACGGTTTAGAGTTTGCAAAATCATCGTTTTTGCTACAATGTCAACAAGTTATCCTCAGATTGCGTATATAATATAATATAATATATAATATATAATATAGAAATATGCAGAATACAGATTTTTGTAATAATAAATCGAGGAGTAAAGGATCATTAAGTCTAATTTTCTAATCCCTACATCTTTGCAATCTGATTGTGTAAACCTTTGACATTTAAACTTAGGCTATTTGATCTAACAGAATTGATTGTTAGAACTATCAAAAGTGTACGACATGCGGTTGCAAATATATATGAATTAGAATTATATAGGATGATTATAATGTAATGATGAAAAGAGATGATTATAATACTCATTCTTATTTTCATGTACTCTCTAGTTCTACGTATTACATGGGTCTCATCTTAAAAACATATTTTTACTTAAACTCCGGCCATGGTGTTTCATCTTCACCGTTAAATACCTCAAGATTTTTTAAAAACATTTTAAAATTTTAGTCATATCCGTTGTTGTATTTGGTTTAACGATTTTCTTCTTATTTTAAAAAATGATTAATAAATCTAGAATAATGATCGATGAAGAGTTCAATGTACCGCCACAAAATCAATTTGCGCTCCCGTTTTCCTCTCCCCTCCCCTGCCTTAATATGCAGGCAGCTCAGGCAGCTCAGGCAGCCAGGCAGCCAGGCGGCCTGATCCAGCGCAGCGGCAAGAAGTTGTGAATTCGCCACACTAATAAATGTATTTTAGGTTTTACAGCTTCTGACGGTTTTATTTTTGAGAAAAGTTTTTAAAAACTTGGTGGATAACCAACTCATGGAGAAACCTCTTTATCATCTTTACATCTTTTTCTTTCTTCGGCTTCTCTTTAATATATCTTCCTGTTCTTGTTTTAATTTTTCTTCTTTTTTGCCTTGTTCTTGTTCTTCTTCTTCATCTTCTTCATCTTCTTCTTTTCCTTCTCATTCACTTTCCGCTTTATCATTACTCTTCTCAATCTGTTTCCAACTTGACCTGCGTGGGTTGGACTCTGTATTATAAAGAATACAATTTTGGTCTGAAACTATGATGAACAGTGTGAACTGCATTTAGAATATATAATAAGCGAATATGGGTTCCCTTGACTTTTAACCTCAGCCCACATAAATATCAGTTATTGTATATACGGCTAGAAACACAATACTTATAGAGAAAGAAGAAGAGAAGAACAAGAAGAACAAGATGAACAAAAAAAAGAATTTTCCTGTTTCCATCATGCTAAAAAAAGCTTTAAAAATGTTCTAGATACATCGTTAGAAATAGATTTAGCTCCATTTTAGCTTTTAATTTGAAGTTTTGGCTTTTATTTTAAAGTTTTAGTTTTATTTTAAAGTTTTATGTTTTATTTTGAAACTTTAGGTTATATTTTAAAGTTTCTAGTTTCATTTGGAAGTTTTAGGTTATATAATGAAAAAAAAGATTTCGAAATCTTAAAGTTTTGAAGAATGTTTATAAGATCAGGATTCATGAATGAATGTAGCATCATAACCTTGAAAATAGATAAAATCACATTTTTCTAAAAATATTTTTATTGAGTAAAATTTTCCAAATAGATTTTTTTATTGACGCCATTCATGCTAGACCTGGACGTGTGTTTCTAAACTAGACGAACACAGAGCCGGAACAAACAAAATTGGATAACTATTTCAACACTTAAAATTAATTTCGATAATCCAAAACTAAAAGTATATTTCTTTAAAATGACCAAGGTTGGTTGAAAACTGCTTGATTTTTTTACATGTTCCTGATCTGAATTGATAGGATAGAAGTGGATAGGATTTACAATGTAACAACCTGTGATGGAATCCCTGATCTTTGGCACGCGTCTCTACTCCTACCTAACCAATAAATCTACCTTTTATATTAAACATTCCAGAGAGAAAAAATCTGATGTTTTTACAGAATATGCAAGGGCACATAACCTTTCATTTAATGAGTCATTAAACATAAACTTGTTTTATGTATTTATGACAGAATCAAAATGGAATGTGTTCTTGGTATAAATAAAATAATAATATGTTTGACAATTTTAATTTAACCGTTATGGTCACAAATTTAGTATTTAAATAAGGGAAATCTTTAAATTAATAAATTAGGTAGAAAAAATAATATTTATATAACACAAACAACATAAGACAATAAAAAATTGTGTTATTCAACAGTAATTTAAAAAAAACACTTTCCTAGAGGCTAGAATATGAAGAAAAGAATATTTCAGAATTATTCAAGTTTGTCCTAAAAAGTTTTAAACTTATTTTTATTATTTGATCTTCTAGATACATTAATTAGAAAATACGGAGTTGAATTTCCTCCATTGGATTTTGAATCATTATTGCATGAATTTCTTCTTTACTAGTTAGGTTCATAGGATTAGATACATTGTTCTCTTGCCCTATTGACGTGTTATATATGTTTCAAAAACTATCTGCTCCTTCTCCTGCTATCTTCCTTCCTTAGATCTTCTCCGGAGAAATCCTTCCTGAGTAAACTATCTTCTCCGGAGAAATCCATCCTTAGTATTCTGTCTTCTCCGGAGAAATCCTCCCATTGATCTTTTATGGAGAAATCCTTCCTCAGTTATCTATCTTCTCTAGAGAAATTCTTCCTTAGTAATCTTTCTTCTTCGGAGAAATCTTTCCTTAGTAAAGTATCTTCTCCGGAGAAATCCATCCTCAGTAATCTATCTTCGTCAGTGAAATACTTCTTCAGTAATCTATCTTCTCTGGAGAAATCCTTCCTCAGTAATCTATCTTCTCTAGAGAAATCCTTCCTCAGCAATCTATCTTCTCTGGAGAAATCTTTCTTCGGTAAACTATTTTCCCCGGAGAAATCATTTTTCAGTAAGCTATCTTTTCCGGAGAAATCCTTTCGTGGTAAAACTATCTTCTCCGGAGAAATCCTTCCGGAGTAAATTATCTTCCCCGGAGAAATCCTTTCGGAAAAAGCTTCTCTGAAGAAATTCGTCCTGAGGAATCTATCTTCTGAGGAGAAATCCTGCTTTGTAAACTATCTTCTCGGGAGAAATCCTGCCGGAATAAACTATTTTCTCCAGATAAATCCTGTCGGAGTAAACTATCTTCTCAAGAGAAATTCTTTCTCCGAAAACTATCTTCAAATGTATGAACCTTTGATATTTCAGATAAAGCTAAATATAAATTTCCAAATTTTAAAATACTAAAAGATTCAGGTTGCAAAGATTTAAGAATAAGAAAACGAGAATTTTCTGCAAGTGATAACTTGCTTTCGCTGGAAATAATCAGTTCTCCAATTAAATTTTCTTGTAAAAGCAGTTGATTTATACCGGAGACTCCTCCTATATTTAGGATCATGTTTGATCTGGTTGTAAAACTAGATTATTCTCTTGTAAAACTTTCTTCTAGATAGTTTACAGCTTCTATTTTGCCCTTTAAAGGTTCTCCCTTATCTCCTGATACAGAGAGGAATATAATCATTTAAATTTTCTTTACGTATTCCACCTTACCCCCTCCGCCTTTTCCCCTCCACCCCCTTCCCCTTCNTAGATAGTGGGTTCGGTGCGCACTGCAGTGATCTGCATCACTCTGACCGAACAGATAGATAGATAGATTGATAGATAGATAGTGGGTTCGGTGCGCACTGCAGTGATCTGCATCACTCTGACCGAACAGATAGATAGATAGATTGATAGATAGATAGTGGGTTCGGTGCGCACTGCAGTGATCTGCATCACTCTGACCGAACAGATAGATAGATAGATTGATAGATAGATAGTGGGTTTAAGCAGAGATTGAATTAAAATTCAGCGAAGTTATTTGCTTTAAGATGAGAATCATCCGTTAAAAGCTAAAATTGTTTAGACAAAAAAAAGCGCAGCCTACAGTCACAACCAGAAAACTCTGGAATAAGAAGACGACTTTTAGACTCAAGTTATAACTTTAAATAGTTCAATATACCTGGGGTACAGCAATTCTGCAGTGTTAACGGACGCATTTCACTTAATTTATGATTTAATAAGTGTCTAGTAAAACTATTTGCTTAGTAACAACATCAAATACACTGTAGTATTGCTATAAAGTCGTTTTCCTATTCCAGAGTTTTCTGGTTATTACTTTAGTATCTCCAAAAAAAGCAGAAGCACTGCGAACACTTCGGGTAAAAAAAAAACTTATTATACAGACTTAAAAAGGTGTAATTGAACCCATCCAGAATCAATATTTTTTTTCCATACTTTTTTGATTTAAGGTCAACGAAATTAAGTTCATACATCGTGAACCTTCCTGGATCTGATTCTGAACCTATGAAAAAAAACATTATTTGTTAAATTCTCCAAATAAATGGAGGGATGGTTCCTCAAAAAAATGTTTCTTTGAAATAAACATTTTCCAAAGACCTAAAAATCTCATAAATAATTAAAAAAATAAAAAGGCTAGTTTTTTCCAGGACAAAAAGTATTTTCACTAAAATAAATTAGTCCTCAAATTCAATTCATTTTGTGCAAGAAGAAATCAACCATGCATTTATATTACTGTAAAATTCTGTTCATTTTAAATACCACCAGACCGACTTAAAGGAGCTAGAGCAAACTGTGCAGTACAGTACACATACAGACTGTATAATGCAAAATGGAACATTACACTAAATGAATCAGTACATTGTAGGGAGATTCTAGTGATATTAGATACAGTACCTTCTAGGGAGATTCTAGTGATATTACATACAGTACCTTCTAGGGAGATTCTAGTGATATTACATACAGTANTCTATCTATCTATCTATCTATCTATCTATCTATCTATCTATCTATCTATCTATCTATCTATCTATCTATCTATCTATCTATCTATCTATCTATCTATCTATCTATCTATCTATCTATCTATCTATCTATCTATCTATCTATCTATCTATCTATCTATCTATCTATCTATCTATCTATCTATCTATCTATCTATCTATCTATCTATCTATCTATCTATCTATCTATCTATCTATCTATTCATCAATCCATTCATCCATCTATCTATCTGTCTATCTAATTTGTATCTATTTATCTATTTATCTATCTTTCTATCTATCTATATATCTAATCAATATATAATATATAATAACTTGCTTCCATAAATATGTATCTATTAATCTTTCTGTTGTATGTTATATGTATAGTGTAAATTAACGTTGTGTAAAGTTAAAATGCATTGTTTATAGATATCTCTATATATTTGGTTTTATTAAAAAATCGTCAAAACGAATGAATGGGCTGAACCAATCAGGCTCAACAGTATTGAGTTTTATACTGCAAACACTGATTTTATAATCCCTTATCAAACTATAATTTTTTAAAATCTATTAGTCTCAGATGGAAATATCAAAAGTTTACAACAAAGAAAAAGGCACTGAAAAAAATATTGATTTTGTGGCCAAAATAAAATTCCTTTTGTGCTGGACATCACATGAGTATTACGCCAGGAAAGGTTTATGCTTCCAAAAAATCCTCCAATTGAAAATTTGAAGAAGTTTTTGTGATTGACCATTTGACAACACAATATTTTTTTTTTAATAATCTTTTTTGTTTGTTTATTTTCTTATGGTTTTTAACAATTTTTTTTCGATTTTGATGGTTTTTATATCGTTAGAACTGACGAGGGTCAACCCAGACCGAAATATATTTTCAAAAAATGTGGAACTAACATCTACTTTTTTTACTCTACAGAGGTTTGGTCCATTACCATCACCGAATTTTATAAATAAAGTAGCGATCTATGTTTGTCTCTTTGTATTTCCGAACATGACTCAGAAACCCCTTGACTTGACTTTTCGTTTGGGAATTAGGTAGAATCACGGGAAAGTTCTAGGTTTAAAAATTAAAAGTTGAGTTGATTGAATTTAATAGAAAAAATAATTTTCCATGAAAAACGAAGTTCCCAGCTATAGTTTTTATAAGAAAATGCATATTTAACTCTTCTAAACTAAGCTAGAGCAGTAGAGAGAGGAGTGTGTATAAGATGATAGTGTTGAATGAAACTAATTATCTATCCTTTCAATCCTAGACCTGAAATAATTTCCTGTTCTGATCCTTAAACCATGATTTGGCGGGTTTACTTTTACACCCCCCCCCTCCCGCAATCAAGATACAGTGTTATCCAGAAAGGATGATACTCCAAAGACGCGTGTACAAATTTTATTTAGTCCTATTTCTATAAAGAAACCCAGATTACAAATCAAAACTTTGCTGTAAAGAATTTGCTAATCTACTTAGAAATAAATATGTGAATCACTCCTGTATTCCATTAGCGCCTGATCCAATCAGGGTTCAGTCATGTGTTGTCTACTATGAACCAATAGAAATAGTATAGCGGTAACATCTATATTTCTATCATTCTCATTATCCAATAGAGATATGAATCCTTCAATCGGCGCTATCAGTAAAAGGAAATATTTCATCAAGGTACGACTCTTAAATCTTTATTATCTAATGTGGTTTACTGTCAATTTTTCCATTGTTTAGTCTGTATGTGTACTGTGCAGCTTACTCTAGCTGCTTAAAAGTCGGTCCGATACTTGAAATAAACCTGAGTTTACAGTGAAGTGATGATTTTGTGAATATATCAAATTTAGAATTAAACTAATTATATGTCGTATTCGTATAGACATTTTCTACCTGCGGCAGTTATCATTCTAGCGCAGACTTCTATTCTCTGGATTTCCAAAATACTGTCTGCTTGTTATTTATCTCCAAAATATTTAGAGTTTTGGCAAGAATTAAATTTTGAAACACTTTTTTTCATTCATTGAATTGAGCAATTGAAAGTGAAAGCACTGTAAAATTACATATTTTCAATAGCTTTCATTGTCACTTAGAAGGCAGTAAAAGACAAAATTTTAAATTGTCTTATATGTTTCTTGGACACCTTTTACATAAAATCCTAGATGGGATAAAACTTAAAACTAAACAAAGTGCAACAACAAAATAGATATGTTGTGTTTATTTGTATGTATGCAAAGTACCTGAAAGTAGTTCAAACTTTTTTAATTCATAAAATACAAATTCATGGATGATTTATACTTCTACAAAACGTTTTGAGGAAAAAAGATGTCATTTGACATTTATGCTCTTTTAAGTATCAAAATTTCAAAAAGATTGAAAAATTGTTCTCTGTATAACTTAAATATGTGCAAAATACTCAAAAACCCTGCATTTTATAAGTTAGATTTTAAAATCAGCCTTATAAACTCTTTTAAAGGGAGTGACCGGCTATGTAAGGTAGTTGAACTGAGTATGCAGTGTTGTGGAAAACTTCTTTCGGATTTATTTGAGACATATTAAACTTTTTAAAGATCTGTAATACCTGAGTTTGAGCGCAAATTCGACGTTCAAAACTCGAATTATTTTTCTTGATGAA
>NW_019397230.1:124565-176496 GCF_000591075.1 Eurytemora carolleeae
AACTAGGATCCAGGTATGAATGTCTGCTCCATAAACTAGGATCCAGGTATGAATGTCTGCTCCATAAACTAGGACTCCTATGTTTCTCCATCTCCAGCTTCATGATCACGACAGAGGAACTCAGCAAATGCTGAAAAAAATCATATACAATGAGAACTATAATACTCTGGAATAATAACACGTCTTTTACCCTCAAAGTATAATATTAAATAGTCCAATGAATATGAGACACAGTAGTTGTGCAGTAAAAACAAACCCATTTCACTCAATAAGTGTTCAAAAATTTTACTTTTGAAACTTTTAGCTTTTTAACAACAACAAATATACTTATTTATTTCTTTAATTTTTCTGGTTCCCACTGTACATAATTAGAAAGGTTATTTTTAAAAACAAAGAATTATGGTTCTTATTCTATAAAAGTTTAAGATAAAAACTCTTTTCATTTCCATATTTGCTGAAATGAACAATATGTAAAATATGTTAAAATATTTACCTTGATAGTTTATATCCCCCTTGTCTAGTGCCTCAGGCTCTGTTAAGCATCTATAACAAAACACAGAATACAAGGTTACCCGGAATAATCTGGAAGCAAAGACGACATAAGTGAGAGTGAATATTTGTTTCTAAATTTTGTCCCAAACACATCAGTTAAACAATTACAAACTACGTAGATAAACAAATCCTAAAAGGAAAGAAAGAAGACGACAATTATTACACTGTTTTCTGACTACCCCACTCTTAGAAGTCGTGCCCCATGGCTCAAAAAAAACCCTTTCAATATAAAAACAGAAAATTTTAATGACTAAACTATAATATTGCAGTTTGCAGTCACTTGGGTTTTTGAGTTCCTTTGAAATATTTGCTCTGAAAGAGTAAATAAAGTGCATTGTACGTATTTGTCTAATCCTTTGTGCATAATGAATATTACACTTTTTCATCATTGAATTGTCATGTTTATAGAGAATCTTAGAAGAATGGCTTACTTTGCTTGTTTGAGCATCTGATTCAACTCTGTTTTAGTGAGAGATTCCCCTAGTTCAGTAACAACCTCAGTTAGCTCAGTTACAGATAGATGTCCATCATCATCATCATCATCAAACATCCTGGGCACATCATCATCAACTTCATAATCATTATTATTATCATCTACATCATCATCATTATAACCATCAACAACATCATCATCATCATTATTATCATCATTATCATCATTATCATCATTATCATCATTATCATCATTATCATCATTATCATCATTATCATCATTATCATCATTATCATCATTATCATCATAATACAATCTGTTTATATCATTATCATACTACAATCTGTTTATATCATTATCATAATACAATCTGTTTATATAACTATCATATTACAATCTGTTTATAACATTATCATAATAAAATTTGTCTATATCATCATCATAATACAATCTGTTTATAACATTATCATAATACAATCTGTTAATATCATTATTATAACATAATCTGATTATATCATTATCATAATACAATCTGTTTATATCATTAAAATAATAAAATCTGTTTATATCATTATCATACTACAATCTGTTTATAACATTATCATAATACAATCTGTTTATATCATTATCATACTACAATCTATTTATATCATTATAATAATACAATCTGTTTATATAATTATAATTATACAATCTGTTGTTATCATTTTCATAATACAATCTGTTTATATCATTATCATACTACAATCTGTTTATATCATTATCATACTACAATTTGTTTAGATCATTATGATAATACAATCTGTTTATATCATTATCATAATACAATCTGATTATATAATTATAATAATACAATCTCATTATATAATTATAATAATACAATCTGAGCTGGGAACTTTTGAATGGTGGATATCGTGATTAATGCTTGATCCACTCTTTTTCTTAATCGCAAGATTAAATAATGCTTATTCTCCTCATGTTATTAATCTCCAGATTAAATAACAGATCGGGATTAAGGATATCCCATTCTAAAGTTTTCAGCTCTGTTTATATAATTATAATAATACAACCTATACAGGGTTACCCACAAAAGATGAGACTTTAATGACGACTATTCGGAATTATATCATTCTTTCGCTTAAATTCTTGTTTTCTTGCATTTGTATGTTTTTTTGGTTGCGAAATCATTAAGTAAGCCAATAAACAACTTTATTTATGGCAGTCTCATCATTTGTCCGTAACCCTGAACATCATCATTACCATAAAATATTGTAAAATTTAATTTGTGAATTCAAAAATTTATTTTTCCCTGAATAGACTTGAACCTGAATGCTTCTGCTACTGCATCTGCAGAGTGTGTCAGATCCTGTTGTTTTGCCATCATTTGGAGGAATTCATTGAATTCAACAGTATCATAGATATAGTCTTCACTCACCTAACAAACCAAACAATATTCTTATCAGAAGAAATAACTAGTTGTCATCCCTATATCTTTGCAACCTGCTGGTGTAATACCTTTGATATTTTTAACTTTAGTTATAGAGACATAATTCGTGATTCATTTTTTAATTCATGTTAATTAAATACATCTTTTAGATGTGTGGATTAAATATAGGATTTAAACGTATAGTTTAAATCTATGATTTAATTACTTTTGATTGAAACGTGTTTAAATGTATGGTTTGAATTTACGGATAAAATGTAAGGATAAAATGTATGGATAAAATGTGTGGTTAAAATGTATGGATAAAATGTAAGGCTAAAATGTATGGATAAACTGTATAAATAAAATATATGGTTTAAATGTATGGATAAAATATATGGATAAAATGTAAGGATAAAATGTAAGGATAAAATGTATGGATAAAATGTAAGGATAAAATGTAAGGATAAAATGTATGGATAAAATGTATGGATAAAATGTATGGATAAAATGTATGGATAAAATATATAGGTTTCCTCTCTGACTGCTGCAAGAAGTTCCTCCTCTGTTGGTCTTTGTCCCAAGGATTTCATAACAACCTAGGATTTATCAAAATAACATTCGATTAAATAAAAATAAACGCAATAATATCCTGATATGAGAGTCAAGGAATAGGAGACGACATTTACAGCATCTTGGACGCCCAAAATGTAATTTTCTTTAAATTTTGAATTATGATTAATATGAAAGTCGTCTTCCCAGCTACATGTCGTCTTAGTCATCGTTTTCAAATGATTAACTTTTAAGGTTTTTGGACATAAGGTTCCACGAAAATCTCTGCAAAGATTCAATCATTTCAATCAAATTCAAAACTGCATAATTTGTAAGTTTTTTTTACAATTATGAATTTTATCCTTGCAGAGAAAATATAAGGAAATCGTCAAGGTCACCATAAAACGATAGTATTTGAATCGTTTATACACTACAGCATCTTCTCAGTTCTCTCAGGGTTAAAGTTTGGCATAGCAACTGATTTGAATAAACAAACTTAAGATTTTTAAAACCTCTCAGATTTTTGTATATCCTTTGAAAATTTCAAAAACTTCCAATTTGTTCAACCGTTACAATCGTAACGTTAAAGTCTTTTATATTAATACAATAAGGACGACTTTCGATTAAAATTTAATTTCTACCACGAACAGGCGCTATGTCATTTGTCCTACAATCATTTGTCCTACAATCATTTGTCCTAAAATCATTTAACCTACAAATCATTTGTCCTACACATCATTTGTTCTAATTTAGTAAATTTAATTTTTTTTTTTGAAAATAACTAACAATTCAGCCAGAAATACTTAACTTTGCAAAATTTTTAAAAATGAATATTAATCAATTTTTAAGCTCAAAAATCGGTTTCATAAATCTTTTAAGTAAAACAACCTATTTTTGTATTCATTCCGAACACAGATATGTTGCAGATAAAACCTGGAGGAGGGACATAAGAAAATTAACTAGATCTTGAATAAAGACTAATTGTTTGACAATTTTAAAGTAAGACGACATTTGAGAGGAAATTACTTATTTGTGTTTTCCTGTTTTAAAATAACATGTTAGAACTATTGCTTTTATGTTGAAATGGTTAAAACACGTATACAAGGGAGANTAAAACACGTATACAAGGGAGTTAATAAACAATAAAACGCCTTATTTTTACGCTTTAACCAATTGATAGTATTTAGCTTGCCGGATTCTAACATTGCATGCTGTAATATTTTTTCTGTATTAATACGGCTGTTCAGAGGCTACTTCAGATAACAAACAACTGTAATTTGGTTCTACTAGGTGAACTAGGTTACCCACAAAAAAAGAGACATCGGAGACGATTCTACAGTGAATGAATATATCTCTATAAATATCATATATCAAAGTATAACCTGGAGTTCCTGGAATGATAAAACTCCGTCCTCGTCCCGATCAAATAGCATGAAAACCTCCTGTATAGTTCAACCAATCTTATCCGTCCAGATTCAGATTTATTTTAATATCATTTTTATTTAAACTTTTACATACTTAACCAAATCCCATCATTTGGATTATCATAGATTAATTAAGATAACAGATAGGGCACTATATGTCGTCTTTTCAAGATGTCAATGAAACTCGTTCACAACAACCCTGAGGCAGAAGCCCAGAGGAATTTTGCGCAGTCGGCGTAGACTTACAGTGATAACCAGAAAACTCTGGAATAGGAAGACGGCTTTTAGACTCAAATTATGACTTTCAATAGCCCAATGTACATGAGACCCGGCAATTGTGCAAGGTAAAAAGACCCATTTCTCTTAATAAATGATTAAATAACTCACTATTAAAACTATTTGGTTTGTGACAACGTCAAATGCACTTATCATTGCATTAATGTCGTCTTTTCTGGCTATCACTGTACAAGATAGAAAGAGCATGTTTTAGGCCGACTGCGCGAAACTCCTCTGGGCTTCTGATTCAAGATTATTGTGAACGAGTTTCACTCAAATCTTGAAAAGCAACATCTAGTGCCCTACCTGTTATTTTAATTAATCTAATGTGCATTATATTATACATATATGATATATTTGAGTTTGGAAACTGTTTTTTTTATTATTTTTGATTAAAAAACAAACTATTAATGCAATAAAATTATAAACTTTTTAAATTCATCGATTTAAAACGGTATCTATCAAACTTTAATATGATCAATATTGTGGAATCTGGCATAAATACAATTCCGATTCGTTCTCCCTTGTTTCTGAAGCAAGAAATGCGCAAGTCACTTTTGCAGTTAAAATATGTTCTGTTTGATTAGTTTTAAGGAAAGTTTTCTGAAAGGTTGGATAACATATTCTCCCTTAAACTCTGCAACCTAAAACAAAAAATATAAAAAAAAATTTTATTTACAAAAAATGAGGGCTGTTGGTGCCCCCCATGATTCTAGTGGTAATCATATCTCTTGTTCTCCTGTTTATATCACTATACTCTTTATTAATCCTTATCAGTATGAATCTCTTGTTATCTTGTTTCTAGTACAAATCTCATGTTATCTTGTTTCTAGTACAAATCTCTTGTTCTCTTGTTTCTAATTCAAATCTCTTGTTCTCTTGTCCCTAGTACAAATCTCTTGTTCTTTTGTTTCTTGTACAAATCTTTTGTTCTCTTGTTTCTTGTTCAAATCTCTTGTTCTCTTGTTTCTAGTACAAATCTCTTGTTCTCTTGTTTTATTGTACAAATCTTTTGTTCTCTTTTTTCTTTTGTACAAATCTCTTGTTCTTTTGTTTCTAGTACAAATCTCATGTTCTCTTGTTTCTAGTACAAATCTCTTGTTCTATTGTTTCTAGTACAAATCTCTTGTTCTCTTGTTTCTAGTACAAATCTCATGCTCTCTTTTTTCTTGTACAAATCTCATATTCTTCTGTGTCTAATGCAAATCTCATGTTCTCTTATTTTTAGTACAAATCTCATGTTCTCTTGTTTCTAGTACAAATCTCTTGTTCTCTTGTTTCTATTACAAATCTCATGTTCTCTTGTTTCTAGTACAAATTTCTTGTTCTCCTGTTTCTAAAGTACAAATCTCATGTTCTCTTATTTTTACTACAAATCTCATGTTCTCTTGTTTCTAGTACAAATCTCTTGTTCTCCTGTTTCTATAGTACAAAACTCATGTTCTCTTGTTTCTAGTACAAATCTCTTGTTCTCCTGTTTCTATAGTACAAATCTTTTGTTCTCTTGTTTCTAGTACAAATCTCTTGTTGTTCTGGTTCTAGTACAAATATCTTGTTCTCCTGTTTCTATAGTACACATCTCATGTTCTCCTGTTTCACGTACAAATCTCTTGTTCTCTTGTTTTTAGTACAAATCTCATGTTCTCTTGTTTCTAGTACAAATCTGTTGACCTCCTGTTTCTAGTACAAATCTCTTGTTCTCCTGTTTCTATAGTACAAATCTCTTGTTCTCTTGTTTCTAGTACAAATCTCTTGTCCTCCAGTTTCAAGTACAAATCTCTTGTTCTCCTGTTTCTATAGTACAAATCTTTTGTTCTCTTGTTTCTAGTACAAATCTCTTGTCCTCCTGTTTCAAGTACAAATCTCTTGTTCTCCTGTTTCTAGTACAAATCTCGTGTTCTCCTGTTTCTAGTACATATGTCTTGTTCTCCTGTTTCTAGTACAAATCTCTTGTTCTCCTGTTTCAAGTACAAATCTCTTGTTCTTCTGTTTCTAGTACTAAACTTTTGTTCTCTTGTTTCATGTTTATAGAATTATTTTTAAAAAAATCATAATAAAAGAAAACCATGGTGCATCAATTCCTTCTTTATAAAATTAATATAATGTATGTATAATGTATTTATTTATAGTAAATATACTTTATCAATAATATGTATTGTACATATGTGCTGTATGCAATATGCATATTAAGAATTTTCCATAGCAATATTTTCGGTTATATAAAGGGATACCCACAAAGGATGAGACTTGAGATACGAATGCACGGTATTTATGTAAATTCTCTTACATTAATTGCTCCCTTCTATAGAGGGCCTTTTTGACATACTAAANTAAGTTCAACAGCTATCTGGCATGGAATTCATGGAACCTGGTATTTATGCATGCAAAAAGATAGATTTCGCAATGTCGTCTCTGTTGATCGAAGATACAGAGCGGCCCATATCATATTGGATTATCTCAAAGCTTTAACGCAAAAATAGACAAACATACTCGAAAAACCTAGTATTTTCTGCATGCAATATTTTATATTAGCCATATGCAATTTCATAAAATGATTCATTCTTTTTAAATTTTCTGATATTAACCCGAAAACCTACAGGGGAGCTATAAATGATCTTATTTGATGTGGAACACCATGTGGTGAAATAGCTTTAACGCAAAAATAGACAAACATACTCGAAAAACCTAGTATTTTCTGCATGCAATATTTTATATTAGCCTTATACAATTTCATAAAATGATTCATTCTTTTTAAATTTTCTGATATTAACCCGAAAACCTACAGGGGGGGCAAGGGGGAAGTGCCCCCTAGACCTGTAAAGGGGGGCGTAGCAAATTTCGCCCACCCCCCTCCAAATTTATTTCTGTATACGCCCATGGATAACCTTATTCTTAAAACAAGCATTGGCATGGTCTGTAGTTCTGTCCATATTATAACCACTTCCCTCTACCAAAAAAGTTACATTTATATTTTAATTTATATTTAAAGGGGACAGTTTTCAAATTATAAAAAGAAACATTAATAATATACAAAAGAGTAAATAAAAAGACCAATATAATATACTGCTGCAGTCTTAAATATGATATGGTTATGATTAATGAATTATGATACCAAACATATATAAATTGTAAACAATTATTCTTTTCCTATATCTTTACTAGTCAAATTTGTGATTTTTTTTTAGAAGAAAATAAAAATGTGCTTCGCATCCTGATGTTTTTGTTTCTGTTTTTGGAATTTTTCCCCCCTATTTTCAGAATAGCTTCTCAGTAGCACTTAAGGGAAAGAAAACCTTAGTGCAAAACAGGAAAAATATCTGTCTTAATAGACTATAATGTGTGATAAGTTAAAAATCTAGTTTTTTGTCTTTAATCATTATATATTTGACGATCTTTTTGAGTCTTTTAAGTAAAAAAAAATTTCCCCCTACGGAACGTCTTTTTGTTAATAAATCAGAATTTTTTTGTACCAAAATTAATTAAGCACACACCTCACTTAATCCTGTAACGGCCCCTGCACAGAACTACTGTTTTTGGAGAATCGGAGTTCCGCTTTTTGAACTCCACAACAGGATTAATGGTGCACCTTTAATCCTCTTTTCTAGGTATTTTTTCTTGCTGGGTAATTGGGTGTTAGACTTTGTCAAGATGCAAAACTCAGTCAAATTTGCCAAAAATTTCATTGTAAAGCAGTTTGACAAATCAACACACAGTATATTAATCTTAAGTTGAGCTGAAAAAAAAAAATTATTTAAGTTGTGTTTTTTTAGGTAACGTTGCTGGATTTTTTAAAATCCCTAAATATACCATTTAAAAAAGTAGTTTTGACCGGAAGACTCAAATGCTGTGGCATGCATGGAAGACTGCACGGTTGTGGCTGCCGGAAGACAAAAAGATAATATGTGGCATGGAAGGGGAAAATGCTGTGGCTTCTGGCCGCCTGCCTTCCCCCGCTCGCTGTAGATGAACGCGCNCCTCCCCCCCTCCTCTTTATCATAATACTACAATCCAACCCCCCTTCCCCTGTCGGTGCAAACCAACGTTTGTCCGTGTCGGTACATTGTGTCCCATGTGTTGGGTCCGGTAGTGTCGGTAAGGAAAGAACCATGGAGTATAAAACATAATAGAGAAGGAAACGACCCGGCCCGGCCTACCATTAATTTTTAAATGTGTTTTTTACTTTACCATATGAAATAAAACCGATATGAAAATAAGTTTATATTGCCAATATTTTTGCATGTCAGAAAATGTGTTTGTTTGGCGTTATTCAGCCTACTTTTTTCGCTGTGTAATGTACACTAAATCCATGTACGCGGTATTTGTACAGAAGACTGTTAGGGAAAGTATATTTCGTATTCAAATTGAGTACCGTCTTCAAAGCATGCATAATCATATGGAAGGGCGGCCCGGGTCAATCCTTTCTCCATTATATTGCATACTCCTTGGAAGGAACGGGCTGGGGCTGGCGCGGGCTGAATTCAAATCACACTGCACAGTGCACAGCTGATGATGCACTGCACAGTGAATTTAAAAGTTCCCGCATTTTAAAGAATGGAGAAAACACAAGTTTTGAATCGAAATATTCTAATAAACAGTGCTCTAGCTTGTGAATTGTGCTTTAATGTTTACAATCCCCGGTTAGGAAAACTTATAGAATCTTTACGATGTAAAGCCCACATTAACTGTCTCAGATTTGTAAGCGATTCAACAGACAGAGCTAAGTACACGGAATTGATTTCCAACCTTGAAAACACAAATTGTGAACACTGTGAAAAAGATCGAGCGACAGTTAAATGTGAGAATGAGAAGTGCTCAAAATATTTTCATCTGAGCTGTATCACCTCTGCTCAGGGCAGGATAAACTATTTATCTGGAACCATAACTTGCTCCCAGCACTCTACCCGGGAACCATCCGGCGAAGGAACTTGTAGATTATGCAATTGGGGAATCAGGAACCAAGACATAGTCAGGGTATCATGTTGCGAAAAGGTTCTGCATTGTTCCTGTGTTCAGGTTCGAATCTCTAGGAAGGAATTAACATGCCCTGGCTGCAGCAATACAAAGGTAGACATTTCAATTTTACAAAATAGAACAATATTTTTGAGTCCCAATGTAGGTGGGGGGGGGGGCAAGAAGTTTTTAACAGGGGTCCATATAGTTCCAAAAATAACTAATTTTTTGTTAAACCCTACACTCTTGAAGCAAATTCAAATTCCAGTATAACATTTTTCATCACAAGCTCAGATTCTTTGTAGTTATGCCCCTTTCTTTGAAAATGCCCCGAAATTTGGATTTTTTATATTCTTAGGGTCTGTCCTAATGAGGGTTTTTTTCACCAAAATAAAGATTTAAGATTTCCCATACACAAAATTGACAAAACAGAAAAAAGCCCCCTAAAGTTAAAATTTCCCCCAACTAAAAAAATTGCCCGCAAAAAATTTTATTTTCCCTGAAGTATAGTTTTCCCACAGAAATTTTCCCCAAACTGAAGTAATGAGTGCCCCCAAATATAAAAATTTTCCCCCAAAATATCATGAATTGGTAAGGTAGCTTTTTCATGGTTGCGTATAATCATTTTTCCTGANAATTCTTTTAGATCACTTGCTGAATGTCTAGTTTAAGTTATCACACATCAGTGGTTTAAATATCTAAGGTTTACAACATTGAGTTTTAAAATATGCGGGTTAGAAAATTTGAGTTTGTGGAAAAGACTCCATTCCTCTTTCATGATTCTTTAATTTTTTTGGGGTGGCATTTTTAAAACAACAAGGGTATTATTAATCATTCTGATATCCTGATATCCTAAAACCCCTGATATCCTGATATCCTAAAACCCCTGATATCCAACCATATTGTTTTCTCTAGGAGTATCAAGATTGTATCCAGAGAAGCGGAGTCTACATTTCCAACACATATAAAGAGCAAACATTTCTTAACAACCTTCAGGATGAAATCAAATCTAATGGAAAGATTTTTTATTCAAATCAAAATGGACGAACGACGCCTCATAGTCTAACTCAGAATGGCGGCAGAACTACTCCAGGCGGCGGAAGATCTACCCCAGGTGGCGGAAGATCTACCCCAGGTGGCGAAAGAATTACCCCAGGTGGCGAAAGAGCTACGCCAGTAAGCGGAAGGGCTATCCAGGGCGGTGGAAGAGCTAACTCGGTAGGAGGAAGAGCTAACTCGGTAGGCGGAAGGGCTAGTCTGGTCGGCGGAAGATCTACTCCGGTAGGCAGAAGATCCAGCCTTGGCGGTGGAAGAAATACTCCCGCCCCTGTTGACGGAGAATTAACCTGTTTAGGTGAGTTTATAACTCTGAAGGATGATGAGTCGAGTTCTCAAGGTGGAAGGAAAAGTTTGAAGGCTCCTGCTCCAGTTACTAACCATGTTCTCAGAGCTGCGGTTCTTGTAAACCTTGTTACAAGTGATTCCGAGGATACAGATGATCCTTCCTTGTCTGTTCTAAACACAGAGAGAAACAAGAAACTTAGAGAACCTGTAGAACAGGTTTTGATTCGGGGACCTAAACTCCTGAACTTGAAACAGAAAAGGTAATAAATCCAATTATCTTTATTATATTATTAGCTCGTGGGTCGGCTGTTTTCTGTATCCAATAAACTAGAACAACTGAACCGATCGCACCCAAATTTTGTAAAGAACCTCACATGATTTCACTGTTGGTTTCATGCCTGGTTAAAACCAATTAAATAATTTTTTTTTAAATTTTGGAAGTCTGAATAACTTGCAAACTGAATAATCTGCAAAATCTTAAATTGTCATTATTAAATTATGTTTGCGGGTAAGAGAGTCCAGTAAACTTGTATTTTAATTCCAGTCGAAAGTTACTTTAAAGTTATGTCTACCTCAGGGGTGTATATTTTTCAGAATATTTATTTTCCCTAACTTCTGGGGAAAATAAATGATTGTCTAAAAGGAGGGGGGGGATTATTTTTTAGGAAAATATACACCCCTGTTCTACATACAATAAATTCCTTTTTATAATTTGAATTTATTTTAGTGTACGAGAGAAAAGACGGCTTTCTGAATCCTCAGTAAAAAAGGAAAATATCGACTTTTGCTTTAATTAATTAATATCCTTGTTTCTTTAGTTTGGGATTTCGAATTTCTTTCAGTTTTGGAATAAACTTTCTTGACATTTTCTAAATTGAAATCAAATCTAGTTCAACTTATATTCGATATTTTTTAACAGAAGCTAGGGGAGAAACAAAATAAACCTAAGCCTAGTACACCCAGGAGAACTCCAACTAGAACCCAAGGACGGAGTAAGCAGGGGAAGGATAAACCGCACCGGACTAGTGAGGAGCAGGGAGACAAGAATCCGTCTCGTCACTCCAGCGGCTCCTGCCAGAACGAATTTCAGGATTGGAGTGGAACCAACAATTTACGTCCGGAACCAGACGATTCCGGATACTCAACTAAATCTAGTTCTCTCTCTCCAAAACTTTCGGATCCGTCCCTTAAACTCCAGTCCGAACCTTATGGGCCTATTTTCAACGTTGACATTATCGAAAAATCCAGGTAAACTTTGTTGTTTGTATACTTACCTTACACAATTTATTAAGTTAAAGGATATGAATGAAAAGATGGAATTGATTGGGCCTATTTTCCGGTATTTCTCATGTTCATCTAAAGATTTGGATAGATTTAAAACTTTGATAGATTATATTCTGTTCACTCGAACAAAAAGGAGGGATTTTTAAACGGTATAAGATATACGCATTACGCCCTGTTCCGGAAAATAATCTATGAACCTTTTGATCTAAAAGGAATTTCATCTAAGAGTAATATGATCTAAGGAGAATTTATTCTAAAAAACGTGGAAATTGATCTGAAATAATTTTTTAGATCTAAGTCCGCATTTTTCTGAAAATTTTTGGAATTTGATTTAAAAAAATGTGGAATCTGATCTTAAATCTTTTTTTTTTAAATTTGAGCTCCCTGTTCATTTTTGTATATTTGTCAAGTGAAGATTTTCATAAAATTTCTTCTGCCAGAGTTGTGATTTTGATCTAAGATATGTTTAATTGGATCTAAAATATGTTGAATGTGATCTAAAATTTGTTTTTTCAAAAAATATATATTTCAGATAACCATTATGCTTCAAATCTTTAACTTTATTTGCTTAAAATATGGAATTTGATCTAAAAAGTGTTTACTTTATTCTAAAAAATGTAGACTTTAATGATTTAATCTAAAATTTTATAATTTGATTAAAAATATTAGATTTAAAAGTTAAAAAATGTGTAAGGTTGACACCTTAATGGTGAAAGAGTTGGGTTCATGGGTTCAGGATCTTCATATTTTAGATCAAATTATACATTTTTTAGATCGAATTCTTCATATTTTAGATCAGATTATACATTTTTTAGACCTAATTCTACTATTTTTAAATACAGAATTCTGTACTTTATCTGTAATATGTAGAATTGGATCTAAAATATTTGTTTTCAAAAATAAATATTTTTAAATGACATTTTTGACTGAAAATATATAAAATCCAAATTTTAGATCAAATTCCACATTTTTCCCGAAATAATTGGAACTTGGTCTAAAATTTTGTTTAGATCTAAGTCCACTTAGATCGGATTCTTTTAGATCAGATTGCCTGGATTATAGATTGATTTCCTATGCACCCATTACGTAATGGAAACTTGGGGAACAGATTTAACTTGCAAATGAGTAAAATTGGTTATCATAGTTTTTGATTTATAAACACTGTACTAGAATCCATGTATAGGTGAATATTAGTTTGCTGTTTTAAATGGACTGTACCGTAAATTTAAATGACCCTCCTTGCAAAGATGACAAATTGACAATGCCCTACTTTATGTACCCTTACAAGCTTTTTCTGAATTAGATATCCATGTTTTTGTTTATATTTACTGTTTATTTTCATTTGTGGTTTCTCTGCAAGCGCAACTTACGCAGTTTTTGCTTTTGAGAAACGACGAAGAAATTATCAGAATTAACACTTTTTGTGTCAGAAAAACGACGTTATCTTCCACATTTTTGATGAGTTTAAGGTTTCAAGGATACCGTTGCTAATTGCACTCTTTGCATGAATTTTCACTTAAAATTACATTACGCTTGGATTCCCTATACAACCGACCGAAATAATAATTGACAAGGAATCCATTTTCAGGTTGAACGCAGACAAATCTGAGGTTCTAACTCCAACCCAGGGCCAGGTTCGGACTAGATCTACTGATCCGGGTGCTAACGTGAACGGGTTAACTTGTACCTGTGGATTTTGTATCGAGTGCGAAATTCCTATGCTGCCTGTTCTGCTCAAACCTATTCTAACCATTAATAATTATACTGAGCTTAATTCTGGCAATGATTCAGAGCAATCCGTCTCCGAGATAGACTGTGATACCTTGAACCGTGTATCCAGGAAGAGAAGACGAGGATCAGATGAGGAAAATATAGTCCCGGAGCTAGAATTAAAGAAAGTCTGCAGAACAAGGAAGTTAAAAGAGAAATGGATCGCGTCCCCGGCAAGACTTAAGAAGATTAAAGCAGATGTCAAAATGGAATTGGACGACATAAATTATCCTGTATCTTCTCATATGTCTGAAAAAGAACCCCTGTTAAAAAGTAGAAAGCGTAAAGGAGGAGTGAACTCGGATATTGAGCTAGATATCCTGGATAACATGGAGACTGAGGATTCCAGTCAGTCATACGAGGTTGAGCTGAATAATTCCTCGGCGGGTGAAAAATTCATATCCAAGATAAGAAAGAAATCTTCTAAAAGAGTTGTAGAGGATAACAATGCGCGGGGGCGGAATCTAGTAAGACCATCTTCTCTAACTAAGACCAGAAGGAAGAAAAGTACCTCCGAACCAGAGACAACAGTTCCTAGTCCTGAGAAATCATCTGTAATAAGAAACCCCAATTCTAAGTCCAGCTCAAACAAAGATTTCCACAACACAAAGCGCGACGAAATATTGGAGGGAAAAGATAAATCTACTTTGGACAGTTTTAAAAATTATTTAGACGATCGTTTAAACGTCAAGGGAAAGAGACGAAGCCTGTTTTCGTCCAAGGGATCCGACGATAAGAGAAGTTTGCGAGAAGAGGAGACAGTAATGATCTCCGAAAGTAAACGAAGACCATATGTGAGGAAAGAGCTTAACTTGACTCCTTCAACAAGCCGTAGAACTAAAACTGATAAAGAGCTTAACACAATCGAAGATGAGATTTCATGTTCGGAGGAGGAGTTTGGGAGATCGGAGAAAGATGAAAATAAATCTAAACCTAAATCCAGAAAGAATAAGGTTCAAATTATTGAAAAGAAGATAGTACTGCCTCATTCCAAAGTTGTGAATGGAAAACGAAGTAAATTAACGAAAACAGTCAAAGATTTAAAAACTCGAATGATTGTTCACGGTCGAAACTCTGTTCCCTATGACCAGGAGAACGAGGAGTTTCTCCCGACCTCGTACTCAAGCGTCCCGGAGATTATCCAGAGAAATATTGCGGATTTTGTAGATGTTAATCCGGGAGAAAAGAGATTTATGCGTCTCTGGGACAGTTTCTTAGTAGACAAACCTTATATAGGGTTTATTCATCTACCAGATACAATTTCCAGCTTTATTCGTTTACATGGAGCAACTATATTCTCACTAAATCTGTTCAGGAATTTCATCATGTTTCTCTCTGGTTTGGAGCAAAGTGGAATACTGGATTCCTGTGCATTTCTACGGTTGATTAATGAACTTCAGGTCGGAGTAGACGATCCACCTGATTTATCGGCAAGCTCAGAGGACAGTTTAATCCTGGAGCTATCTGAAGACGAACCGACCCCTACCCAGAGTATAAACCCCAGCTCATCTGCCATTAAAGGGAAGAACGACCCTATCCCCTCATCCGTCCCAACAACTGAAAAAGAAGATAGATCAGCGTCCTCAGAGGAGAAGCATGTTCTATCCAACCCGCTGGCAGATGATCAGGATGAATTATTGTCTTGTCTCTTCCTTCCACTCTCAGATGATGAGTTCGAACCTTGATTTAACATATTGTTAAGCATAAATTAAAAACTTCTTAAAATGAAATGAATGTCTAATGAATTTTAATCATTTTCTATGTTTTGTTAGTTTGGTTTCTCTTCTTGTATTCAAGTAAAATGCGAAATAAAATTAAAAATTTTGTTATTTTGAAATCAATAATTTATATCAATAAACGATGTGAGCAGTGAGACATATATATATATATGTATATAGATATAGATATAGATATATAGATATATATATATATAAATATGTATATATATATTACTTGGGTTCATAATTTTTAACGTGCTAAGTTGATAGACAAACACTTAATTGATTGTAATTGCTTCACCAGCATTGGCAGCTTTCAGCAGCAAACCCAGATGTTATTGTATGACATAGTTAAAAACTTATATTATTAGAGAAAATAAGTAATGTTGATAATATTAAAAAAGATGATTTCAGCGGAGATGACGTTACGGTTCTTAAAAATATTTGTCTTGTTTGGCTTTTTTCAATATCTTAAAAATCTTTCAGTAGCTGAACCACGCAGACAATATAATCAATTCTTTTGTATATATTTACAATTCAAGCTTTTCATTAGATATTTATCAGCTATAGATCAATATTTAAATACTAAATGAAAAAGAAAAATTAGATTCAAAAGTGGTAAAGTATGAAGTAATGAACGGGATTGATTCAATATTTAGTAGAGTTGTTATTTCTCTACAAAAATCCATTATGTTAAATCAGAAATTCATGAAATTAAAAAAGAGCTAAGCGGAAATATTTTTTTAACCTTACTGATGAAGATATTCAAAAAGAAGTTTAATAAAAACTAAATTTAGGTACAAGTATGTTCTATTTTTCAAATTGAACTGAACACGAGAGTTAAATCAGTTTAATTTAGAATTTTCAAACGGTCCAACCTATTCACCAATATACTTCAAAATGAGCTCAAATTTAAAATCCCTGTTTCTCCAAAACCACATCAAGTTACAATTAAAACAGCAACAGCAAAACAATTTTGTAAAAAGAAAGTAATCCTTAAAAAATATGACATAATTTTTTTAAAGGTTTACAAAGAAGTTAATTCTGTTTTTTCAAAAAGTTTAAATACCAAAATCTTAAATTTATGTCCAACCCGCAGAACCTTTGAGCAATCTTTTGATGTTGGTGAAGACAACATAATAATTAAAGTAGACAAGAATGTAGGGTATATGTCTGTAGTAGACAAGAATGTAGGGTATATGTCTGCAGTAGACAAGAATGTAGGGTATTTGTCTGCAGTAGACAAGAATGTAGGGTATATGTCTGCAGTAGACAAGAATTTAAGGTATACGTCTGCAGTAGACAAGAATGTACGGTATACGTAAGCAGTAGACAGGAATGTAGGGTATACGTATGCAGTAGACAGGAATGTAGGGTATATGTCTGCAGTAGACAAGAATGTAGAGTACATGTCTGCAGCAGACAAGAATGTAAGGTATATGTCTGCAGTAGACAAGAATGTAAGGTATACGTCTGCAGTAGACAGGAATGTAGGGTATATGTCTGCAGTAGACAAGAATGTAGGGTATATGTCTGCAGTAGACAAGAATGAAGGGTATACGTCTGCAGTAGACAGGAATGTAGGGTATACGACTGCAGCAGACAAGAATGTAGGGTATATGTCTGCAGTAGACAGGATTGTAGGGTATATATCTGCAGTAGACAAGAATGTAGGGTATATGTCTGCAGTCGACAAGAATGTAGAGTATACGTCTGCAGTAGACAAGAATGTAGGGTATATGTCTGCAGTAGACAGGATTGTAGGGTATATATCTGCAGTAGACAAGAATGTCTGCAGTAGACAAGAATGTAGGGTATATGTCTGCAGTAGACAAGAATGTAGGGTATATGTCTGCAGTAGACAAGAATGTAAGGTATACGTCTGCATTAGACAAGAATGTAAGGTATACGTCTGCAGTAGACAGGAATGTAAGGTATACGGCTGCAGTAGACAGGAATCAGGCGCGTACACAGGATTTTAGCCAGGGGGGGGCAAGATTTCGCGCGAAGAGCGAAAAATTTTTTTTTGCCCCCCCTGGAATTGTTTTGTTCAAAAAGTCAATTAACACCATAAAAATACACCAAAAAGACTACATTACAAGAATGTAGGGTATATGTCTGCAGTAGACAAGAATGTAGTGTATATGTCTGCAGTTGACAAGAATGTAGTGTATATGTCTGCAGTTGACAAGAATGTAGGGTATATGTCTGCAGTAGGCAAGAATGTAGGGTATATGTCTGCAGTAGACAAGAATGTAGGGTATACGTCTGCAGTAGACAGGAATGTAGGGTATACGACTGCAGCAGACAAGAATGTAGGGTATATGTCTGTAGTAGACAGGATTGTAGGGTATATGTCTGCAGCAGACAAGAATGTAGGGTATATGTCTGCAGTAGACAAGAATGTAGGGTATATGTCTGCAGTAGACAAGAATGTAGGGTATATGTCTGCAGTAGACAAGAATTTAGAGTATACGTCTGCAGTAGACAAGAATGTAGGGTATATGTCTGCAGTAGACAAGAATTTAGGGTATACGTCTGCAGTAGACGAGAATGTAGTGTATATGTCTGCAGTAGGCAAGAATGTAGGGTATATGTCTGCATTAAAAAACTGATTTAATGGAACAATACACAAATACTAATAAACAGCAGCATTTTGGTTCTACGAATGTGTCAGAAGAATGGTATATTCAAAATATTATTAATTTTTATTCAAGAGGCAAAGGCAGGAAATCGGAGTCTTAAGATTACAGCTAAAGGTACTAAAGTTGCTAGAGATAAATACAAATAACGTCCCGTTGCTAACATTACGGGGAATTAAAAGTTCTATGCGGGATCCTATCAGAATTATTCAAAAAAACTTTAGATAAAATTTTCATCACTTTTCATTTCAAATCGAGCACAAGTTTTTGAATTGGTTTGGTTTTATTTCTCCATCTGTAACCGGAGTTCTAGAAAAAACTTCCCGAATCAAAAAATATAAAACAGGAAATTGGGGGACATCCAGTGAACTTGAAGAGAAACTTTGGGGACCTATACTCAAGTTGTAACTGTACACTTTTAACTGAATGCGTAAAAGAAGCCTGTACTTTCTCTTAATTTCATGATTAATCTTTTCAGTATGTAAAAATGCTTACAAACTACCATGCATAAAGAACAAATGATCTTTACAATTTGGAAAATGAGGGGGAAGTGAGATTTTTAAATCTTCAATCAAGAAAACACGAATATTATCAAGGTATTTTATAGTGAACTGATAGAAGCATATGCATTGTTAACCACATAATAAAACTAAAGGATTAAATGGAAGCTTTTCATTTCCTCTAACGTCAGTAAAACTATTTTTTATAATGTTTCGGGAAATGGACACCGTAGAAATGGTTGAACTTATAAGCAAATGGTTTTATTATTTTTTATTGGTACCCTGCGTAGGTTCGGTACCAAGGGGCACTAGACCCATGCAAAAAAGGGGTCCAGTGCCCCTTTGAGAAAAGGCACAGGCGAATCCGTTCCAGTCTGGTCACTTTCTCATGATTTCAGCACTTTAAACAACAGTACTATAGCGTGGTCTTTTACGTTTAAATTCTGGAGAACAATTCTTTCCAATTTTTTACCTGTCAAAATTTGGATACCGAAATTTAATTTATTAAAGCACTAGCTCATTTGATTGTCATTTAATACTTCGATTTCCATTCTAAGCATGAGACTCAAGCAACCTAGGATGATCATTTTAGGAAAGTTTTGGAGAAGGGTTTCTTTGATTGAGCCAGTGTTGTCAGCCATGATAAGCCGGGAGCTGCCAATCATAGCAGTTACGATCGGGATGTCTTTTTTCGAGTAAACTCTGTCCTTTTTACAGGATTTAATCCTGGATGGTTTTACTTTTAAGTAATAGTTTTTTAAAAATTAGATATTTACTAGCTATATCAATATTTACAATTTACTCCAACCTGTTGATTAGATATTTACCAGCTATATCAATATTTATAATTTACTCCAACCTGTTTATAAGATATTTACCAGCTATAGATCAATATTTACAATTTACTCCAACCTGTTGATAAGATATTTACCAGCTATATCAATATTTATAATTTACTGCAACCTGTTGATAAGATATTTACCAGCTATATCAATATTTACAATTTACTCCTACCTGTTCATTAGATATTTACCAGCATAAATCAATATTTACAATTTACCAGCTATAGATCAATATTTACAATTTACTCCAACCTTTATATAAGATATTTACCAGCATAGATCAATATTTACAATTTACCAGCTATAAATCAATATTTACAATTTACTCCAACCTGCATATAAGATACTTACCAGCATAGATCAATATTATAATTTACTCCAAACTGTTGATCAGATATTTACCAGCTATATCAATATTTATAATTTACTCCAACCTGTTAATTAGATATTTACCAGCTATATCAATATTTACAATTTACTCCAACCTGTTGATCAGATATTTACCAGCTATAGATCAATATTTACAATTTACTCCAACCTGTTGATTAGTTATTTACCAACTATTTCAATATTTACAATTTACTCCTACCTGTTTATAAGATATTTACCAGCTATAGATCAATATTTACAATTTACTCCAACCTGTTCATCTGATAGTTTCCACTCTGCTAGATCAATATTTACAATCAAATCATAGATCTCTTTTTTCCCGGACTGTTTAGCTCCTTTCTTCCCGTTATTTTTTGCAGCCTTAGCCTTGCCACCCCTAGAATTATATCTAGTTGGTGTAATCTTGATATAAATATATATTTAAAATTCTTAATGTAAATATTTTTCTTATTTTATATAATTCTATTGGTTTGGGTGTCTGTTTGTTTGTATCCATTAAAAATGGAAACGGCTAAACAATCAGGCCCAATTTTGTGTGTGGTTACTCCACGACCACAAGTCCCACAGGGAATGTTGTAATGCATACAAACTTTGTTTATGTCGGTCAGAATAAAAAAATGTTCTATATAAAATGTTGTGAAAACGAAAAATCTGCTAAATTCATTTTAAAATTTACGATAGACATACAGTACAGAAAGTTTTGCAACAAGAAGATAAGATTATTACCGGGAAGATGTGCGCGAAGCGCCTGTAAATATAGAATAAAGATCCTTTATTAAGTGTCTTTATAAGAAATCAAACAAGACTTCTATGTTTTCAAATGTCTACTCGGGTTTAATTAAAGTATTTGGCTATTATTTTTATTACTTAACAGATCTGTACGAAATCTTGTGATAAAAACTCTATCACTTCCCCCCCCCGTTATTTTTTCTTCAGAACATAAAAACGGCTTGCACAAGAACGGTCATTTAGAAATAATATTTGTTCGATGAAATTTTTGAAAGTTTTTAAACCTCCCCACCACCGTGACTATTTATTGAAAATAAGTAGACCTTAGAAAATTCAACAATAGTCGTTAATCACCCTCCAATATCTCAACTCTATGGAAACAAAGGAGGGGGGGGGGCTGAAAAATAACCCCCCCCCCCGGTGATAAGGTTAAAATATCCCAACTTGAACTCTGAAGGATCTGTAGAATGAAATCTAAAATATTACTTGACTCCTGATGGCCCTTGACGTTCAAATGCTGGAGGTGGACCATTGGCCTTCGCTGCCTAGAATATAACAGAATACAACTAACATATATCATATATTCAAAATTGAAGAACATTTCGTAAATTCTGAGCTTCTTCCGCCAATGCAAACTATGGGCAGCTTCTCGAGTATTGGCAAGGATGAGAAAAGCAAGTTTATCCGGTTCCATAAACTCTTTTAGCTTCTCGAGTATTGACAAGGATTAGAAAAGCAAGTTTATCCGGTTCCATAAACTCTTTTAGCTCCTCGAGTATTGACAAGGATGAGAAAGGCAAGTTTATCCGGTTCCATAAACTCTTTTAGCTCCTCGAGTAGTGACAAGGATGAGAAAAGCAAGTTTATCCGGTTACATAAACTCTTTTAGCTCCTCGAGTAGTGACAAGGATGAGAAAAGCAAGTTTATCCGGTTCCATAAACTCTTTTAGATCAGAAAAACCTTAGGTAAGTTCCCTCTAGGTTCCACGAATGTGAATTGCTCTTTATATATTTTCTTCTCTGTTGAGTGTAGATATCTATCAAAGATCTAAGTACGTTGTCAACTGTCATGTTTATTGGGATATCATGTAGAATAGAGTTTATAACGGCGACACTAAGTATTTATTTAAGAGATCTTTCTTTTAAAATCCTTTCTAAAATATATCATTGTTTACCTTTAGTTCTGCCTCCTTGTCCCTCCTTCGTTTAATCGCCCTGGCTCCGAACATATTGGATTAACTAAATAGAATCAATACAGTGCAGTACACTTCACAGTTAGGTTCAAAGCAATGCAGTGTAGTGTAGTCCAAAATAAAGCAATACAATTGACCATAGAACAAATTGGTACAAAGCAATGTACAGTTTAGTACAATGCATTGCAGTACAGCGTTAACTAAAATCTGCACTGAAAAAGATATTAGTTTCCCTAAATAGGTTTCGTCCAACATACTCTAATATATCCTTCTCTGGCGTGGAATGAACACAAGGTTTCCTATATTTGTTTAATCTAGAGGGAAGAGAAGGTAGAGACAACTTCAAACTTAAATCCAATTGGTTGAAAGTTGGTAATTATATAAGTTTATCTTGGATTCCTCTCATCCTACTTCTTCACTTTCTCAACTTCCTTGTCTTTATCGATCATTTATATACTTGTCTGTGACCTACTTCTTCCAAATTATTTTTTATGCTCCCTCTGTCATTTGCGGCACTATGACACTAGCTCTATGGGGTCATGTGCTCTAACTATGCATCTCCGTGAACAAAATTTCTCTAGAATGTACTCTTCCTCTTACATTTATATTACTCCTGTTTCTCCTCCCCTCCTAATCCTATTTCTCCTCCACTCCTACTCCTGTTTCTCCTCCACTCCTACTCTTGTTTCTATTCCTCTACTTCTGTGCTCCTCCCCTCCTCCTGTTTCTCCAATTATTCCTGTTTCTCCTAGTTCCCCAACTACTCCTGTTTTTCCTCTTCTCTTACTCCTGTTACTCCTTCCCTCCTACTCCTGTTTCTCCTTCCCTTCTACTTCTGTTTCTCCTACACCTATATCTCTTCCCCTCCTCCTGTTTCTCCTCCCCGATCTACAACTGTTTCTCCTCCCCTATTACTCCTGTTTACCCCCCTCATACTCGTATTTTTCCTCCCCTCCTCCTCCTGTTTCTCCTCCCCTCCTACTCCTGTTTCTCCTTCTCCCCTTACTCCTGTTTCTCCTCCCCTTCTACTTACTGGCAGGCCTTTATCTTGTTAGCTCGGATTACCTCTAAAGCTGTTTTTATCATTAATTGATGAAACTTCCTGGATATTCTTTCAAAGTTTGAGAATTCTTTGTCAGAATATTAATTTCTCTCCTACCTTTGTTCCTTGCTCATCTCTGGTGCTATATTTATTCCTGGAGAATCAAACCAACCTCAATACATGCTTTGCTCTGAAACTTTACAGAAAATGTGAATCCAACCATTATCACCTGGCCTAATGAAAATCAATGACAGTTTGTTCTGCACGCACTTTACCGCTGCCCATCGAAATACAGAAGATGCGCAAAGCGCACAAAAAGTTTGTTCTTTGAAAGTGTGTTCAAACGACAGGCAGGTTTCCTGTGTTTTCATTATGATGAACATTTTTTGTTTCTTGAATTTAATATAACGATATAGAGTAAAGGAGATTATAGTTTATAGAGCTTTGATTAGCGCTGGGGCAATGGGCATTGATCTTGCACATTTAACTTTATTTTGCGTTTGAAGGCCCCCGATAAATCTAGGAAGCTTTACATATATGGATTAAATTTTAAGACTGCTTCTATTATTCTTTGCAAAAGATATTTGTATAAACGGTTAGTTTTTCTTCTGTTCATAGGGCGAACTTTAATGAATGTGAGGGAGTTGTTGCTAAACTACCTACCGCCGGTCTAAATCCTGAATCACCGATTCAAGGTTAAAAATTCATGAAAATTTCAATCTGTGATTCTGGATTTGAACCAGCTGTAGGTAGTATTTCAGCGACCTCTCAAATTCATTAAAATCAGTCTCAGGTCTGGTAACTATCTCCTGTAGATCCACAAGCCCCCCCCTCCTAAAAAAAATCAAAGAACGGATTGAATAGATGCCCAGGCCTAGTATTTTGATGTAGGGCTCAGATAATATTTCTCTTTTCTAGGCGTACATCTGGAGAAGACCCCTAGTTTTGATATTAAAAGATAAGATGAAAAGAATGATTTTACATTTTTACCTCTAGAATCAAATGTCAAAAGGATGAGAAAGGAAGAGGATAAAATAGGATAGTTAATAGGATTCAAGTTCTTATAGATTTATACTTGATACTTTAAGGTTCTTTTATATATAATATATTTCTTGTTTTTTAGTTTTTTGGATTCATTAAATAAACGTGAAAACGGCTAAACTAATTAGACCAACAAATTTTGTGGGATCTCACATATGACCCCCTTTAAGGTTATTTTATATATATATATATATATATATATATATATATAATACGACCGCCGTTTTGGTATTAAATTAAAATTTTAGCTGAAGTGCCTGGTTTGAACGTGGAATTTCAAAAAATTTTAATTTCTTTAGCCTATCCCCCAGAGTACAAACGGAATCCCTAAAAAAATTTGGTCCAGCCGTTTGGCCAGCTATAGCTAACATAAATAATATGTGAAAGGGACTTAAGATGTAATTTCAAGATATCTCCAGTATATAGTTGCATGCCCAGTTCAATAGGGTAACTTTTTAACCTTTATGTGAGTAATAATGAGGGAAAAATCGTCGGTTTTATCTAGATAACTGGTAAATTCCGGCAACTGAATTTTGTTCTCTCCGGCATAAATCTACATTTGGAAATGATCAATTTATAGATAGATAACAAGAATGTCTTCATCCTTTTATGTGCTGAATATTTTTATAGAAAGTAGAATGTTATATAAAAGACTTAAGACTTAAGAAATGAATGCAAGAGCTCGAGTGCATAACTGCATTACATTTGCAAGGTAGGAAAAGTTAAATTCTGTTGGACGAAATTTAAAACTCTGATATATCTGTATAATTTAAAACTCTGATATATCTATATCATTTAAAACTCTGATATATCTGTAAAATTTAAAACTCTGATATATCTGTATAATTTAAAAGTTTAAACTTAGTTGAGTTTTAAGTATATATAGAGAGAGAGGATCAATATAGAACAGTTCCTGCCTTAAATTCTGCTCCATAGACAGGAAGTTTAATCTCTCATATCATATATCCTGTATCTTCTCAGCTCTCTAGTTTCTACAGGTTTCAGGATATTAGGTTTACTTCGCCTCAGTTTATACAAAATATTGATTTTGTAAACAATCTTATATTTATCTTTGTTCTCAATAGAGATATGAACAGATGGATTCAGGACTGCTGAGCTGAATAAGGTAGGATTCAGGAAATTTAACTGGGCAAAGTTCAGGACAAAATTGGATTAAGAAGATTGATCAAGATCTGCTGGGTTGATGAAAAGATGGATTCAGGTCTGCTGGGTTGATGAAAAGATGGATTCAGGTCTGCTGGGTTGATGAGAAGATGGATTCAGATCTGCTAGGTTGATGAAAAGATGGATTCAGGTCTGCTGGGTTGATGAGAGGATAAATTCAGGTCTGCTAGGTTGATGAGAGAATAAATTCAGGTCTGCTAGTTTGATGAGAGGATAAATTCAGGTCTGCTAGGTTGACGAGAGGATAAATTCAGGTCTGCTGGGTTGATGAGAGGATAAATTCAGGTCTGCTGGGTTGATGAGAGGATAAATTCAGGCCTGCTGGGTTGATGAGAAAATGGATTCAGGTCTGCTAGGTTAATGAAAAGATGGATTCAGGTCTGCTGGGTTGATGAAAAGATTAAATCAGGTCTGCTGGGTTGATGAAAAGATGGATTCAGGTCTGCTGGGTTGATGAGAAGATGTATTCAGGTCTGCTGGGTTGATGGGAAGATGGATTCAGGTCAGCTGGGTTGATGAGAAGATGGATTCAGGTCTGCTGGGTTGATGAGAAGATAGATTCAGGTCTGCTGGGTCGATGAAAGGATAGATTCAGGTCTGCTGGGTTGATGAGAAGATGGATTCAGGTCTGCTAGGTTGATGAGAGGATAGATTCAGGTCTGCTGGGTTGATGAGAGAATGAATTCAGGTCTGCTGGAGGGTTGATGAGAGGATGAAATCAGGTCAGCTGGAGGGTTGATGAGAGGATGAAATCAGGTCAGCTGGGTTGATGAAAAGATGGATTCAGGTCTGCTGGGTTGATGAAAAGATGGATTCAGGTCTGCTGGGTTGATGAGAAGATGTATTCAGGTCTGCTGGGTTGATGGGAAGATGGATTCAGGTCAGCTGGGTTGATGAGAAGATGGATTCAGGTCTGCTGGGTTGATGAGAAGATAGATTCAGGTCTNATGAAATCAGGTCTGCTGGGGGGTTGATGAGAGGATGGATTCAGGTCTGCTGGAGGGTTGATGAGAGGATGGATTCAGGTCTGCTGGAGCGTTGATGAGAAGATAGATTCAGGTCTGCTGGGTTGATGAGAGGATGTATTCAGGTCTGCTGGAGGGTTGATGAGAGGATGGATTCAGGTCTGCTGGAGGGTTGATGAGAGGATGGATTCAGGTCTGCTGGAGGGTTGATGAGAGGATGAAATCAGGTTTGCTGAATTGGAGAGAAGATAGATGTAAAGAGTCTCGGACAGAAATATGAAGAATTGATTTACTTAACTCTTCTCAGTTTTTCTAAATATTTCTTCTATACTTCAAGTTAATCCCGAAGAATGGGGGGGGGGGGCTTATTTTGGAGTACAAGAATGTGAAGTTATTTTAACAAGCCACGAAAAGTAAGAGTAACTATTTATAGTAAGTGAGAGAAACTATTTATTGTATCTGAGAGTAACTTACAGTAAGAAAAGCTATAAGTAAGAAAAACACTATAGTAAGTAAGAGTAAATATCGATAGTAAAGGGAGTGACCGGCAACGTACTGTAGTTGAACTGAGAATGTAGTATTGTGGAGTAACTTTTTAAGGATTCATATGAGACATATAAAACGTTTTATTGATATTTACTGAGTTTAAGCGCAAAGTCGTCGTTCAAAATCATCAGTTTGGGTGATTTCGTTTTGAAAATCGACTTTTTTAAAAATTTTAAATAATGACGACAAAACTATATAAAAATTCGGCAGTAAACTAATTAGATGTTTTGATACATATTTCTCAATTAAATTTTCTCAATTAAATCAATGTTAGAATTAGTTATTTCGTTTTCATCATTATATTCAATTTCCTATTATTTACAAATTTGTTCGGAGATTTCTACGAATTCTTCCAATTTCGTCTTTTCAATAAAAATTCCAGAAAATCTACAGAAAATTATACTGAACAATGAGACATTACAGAAACCAACAACTTAATAAGATTACTTTTTTTGGATGTTAATAGTTAATTTTTTATTCTCACAACATGTTCCTAAACAACTAATTAGTTTACTGTAGAATTTTCCTACATTTTTTAGACTGATTCTTATAATTATCTCTCAAAAATAAACAATCTAAGAGGATTTAAAAGATAGAATTTGCGCTCTTGCTGTACAAATATGCATCGTAAAAGCGTCTCATAGGTCTCAAATGATTCCTAAAAAAAATCTCCACAAGACTGCATTCTCATTTCAAGTACCATACAATGCCGGCCACTCCCTTTAAACATGAGTAAATATCTAAGCAAGAGTAACTATCTAGAAAGTGAGAGTACACGTAAGTAAACTATTTGCTTAGTATTAATGAAGAAAAGTTTTTTTGGCAAAGGTTTTGCTATTTTGGTTGTATAGAAGGGCAGCCAATCTGCAGGTTACACTATACAAATACATGTATATAGAACACTGATTCAACAGCGATAATTGTCTCATAAACATTATCTTTTCTTATATTTCCGGGTATATATATATAAGTCCGACGTTTGTACCAGTCCGACGTTTGTACTAGTCCGACGTTTGTACTAGTCCGACGTTTGTACCAGTCCGACGTTTGTACTAGTCCGACGTTTGTACTAGTCCGACGTTTGTACCAGTCGGACGTTTGTACTAGTCCGACGTTTGTACCAGTCAGACGTTTGTACTAGTCCGACGTTTGTGCCAGCACAGTTTAAGACTATAGATGTTTGAAATCATTAAATTCAAACTTGCACCAACAAAACAAGAACAATTATTAGAAATTTAAAATACAATTATGAATTTGTCTCAGGTAAAAATTGATTTGAAGAAATCTTGTAAATATTTTTCATGGTTCTCATATAATCCCTATAATCTTGCAACATTTATCCACATTATATGTTTAAAAATATAACTTATTTATTAAGTTGTAATGATAATAAGGACGCACTGATAATGAGGACGCCCTGATAATGAGGTTGCACTGATAATAATGACGCGCTGATAATGAGGACACGCTGTTAATAAGGACGCACTGATAATAAGGAGCACTGAAAATAAGAGCGCCCTCAAAATGAGGACGCTCTGATAATACGAAGGCATGTATGGAGAAAATTAAGAACTTACTTCCTTTGTATAAGGAAGTATTAAGAAGACATTATTTTTAACGTAAAAGGGCATTAATTTTAACGCTTTAATGTGCGACACACACATATCAGTTTTTTAAATAGGAGTGTAAAGGAATTGAGTCTTTGCCACAAACTCTGATTTTATAATCCCTATATCTTTAGAACACAATGTCGTAAATCTTTGATATTTCAAACTTATATTATTTGATCTAACAGAATTCAAACTTTGAAATATCTAAGGTCTACGACATTGGAATCCAAAGATATAGGATTTAGAAAAGCAGGGTTTGTGGCAAAGACTCATTTCCTTTCGAGCAACACAAGCAATTAATTGGGCTTTTAAGTCGCCTCGCACACATCTTTTTAGCTTTTAGATTTAGCTTTCTAGGCCACCACTTTTTCTGATAACATCATGCCTTTTCTGATAACATCATGCCTTTTCTGTTAACATCATGCCTTTTCTGATAACATCATGCCTTTTCTGATAACATCATGCCTTTTCTGTTAACATCATGAAACCAAAAATTCTTCGACTTTTCTGTTATCATTGAAACTTAAATTTTCTAATTCTATATCTTTGCACCCTGAAAGTGTAAACCTTTGATACTTGAAAATTGAGATTATTTGATCTAACAGAATAAATTTTTTCTGAATTTGTGGCAACAACTCAATTTCTTTCTAAAAAAGGAAAAATTAAGGATAAATTTTTATTTTGACCCGATTGGTTTGGTAATTTTTACGTTTATTGGATACAAACCAACAAAATAGCAGAAAACCCAAATATATTAATTTAAATAAACAGAACAAAAATTTGAAAAAGGAATAATGAAGGTTATATAACAATGCCTGGAAAGTTTAAGGATTAAAGATTAAATTAGAATATTCTGAACTGGACCAGAGGATCAGGACCAGGGGGACCTGTAACCAAAACTTTTATGAGGATGGATAAACTTTATATTGAATATTTTAACTAGTTCGCCAACATAATTTAAATTTAATATATTTATTATATACTCAAGTTACACCAAGAGACTTACTTTTACTTTTCAAAAATATTTTTAGCTTGAACAATTTTTAAATTTGTAACATTTTACACAAAATCTGAAATTCTTGATTTTTCTCAAATATTTTCATCTAAGTGACATTTGTAGCTTTTACCTTCGAAAATTATTGTTTTGCAACAAAAAATGAATAACATTTTAAGTTTGAAAATATAGAAAATTTTTCTTGATATGACCTGTTCCCTAAAATTTATCCGGGACACAGAATACACCTTTATTCTTGTTTACCACTAGATGTCGTGTATCCTTGTATCCTAGTTTACTCAGGATACAGAATACACCTTTATTCTTGTTTACCACTAGATGTTGTGTATCCTTGTATCCTAGTTTACTCAGGATATAGAATTTATTGCATAGCCTGGATACGGAGGAAGACTGTAGACTTAGAATGAACAGCGGAGAAGAAACGGAGACTGTTTGTTGGACGGAGAGGATACTTGGAGGGAGAGGATGTTTGTTGGACGGAGAGGATACTAGCAGGAGGAGAATGTTTTTGGACGGAGAGATAGATTGGAAGAAGAGGAAGGTTGGAAGGAGAGGAAGATCGGAAGGAGAGGAAGGTTGAAAGAAAAGGAAGATTGGAAAGAGAGGAAGGTTAGGCGGAAAGGAAGGTTGGACGAAGAGGAAGGTTAGACGAAGAGGATGTTTGAAAGGAAAGGATAATTGAGCGTAGAGAAAGGTTGGAGGGAGAGGAAGGTTGGAAAGAGAAAAAGATTGGACGGAAAGGAAGGTTATGCGGGAGGAAGGATGGACGGAGAGGAAGGTTTGACCAAGATGGGAGCCAACATACATGAACTACTGCCAATATATTTACAAGTCCAGTTTTCCTAAACAAATTCAATCATTTATAGATTCTTGTCTCCAAGCCATGAAACACGTTTTTCTATATAATCAAGAAAAAAAGAAAGAGAAATAGAAAAACCTTTTTAAGGTAAAAAAGAGAAAAAATAAAAAAGGTAAAGGATAAAATTTAATTAGTAAAAATTAGTCAGGTATATCGAATAATGTAGAATGTTTGTGAAGAGTAGATTATTTTTCATATTTGTAATGAAACATGATTTTTATTGACACTAACGGATTAAAGGATAAAAAAGGATTCAAAATTCGGTGATGGTGATGGACCAAACCTCTGTAGAGTAAAAAAAGTAGATGTTAGTGCCAAAGGAATTGAGTCTTTGACACAAACTCTGATTTTCTAATTCCTATATCTCTGGAACCCAATGTCGTAGACCTTAGATATTTCAAACTATGAATTCTATTGCATTAAATTATCTTAGTTTGAAATATCAAAAGTCTACAACATCAAGTTCCATAGATATAGGGATTAGAAAATTTGAGTGTGTGACAAAAACTCAATTCCTTTATTGAAAATATTGTTCGGTCTGGGTTGACCCTCATCAGTTGTAACGATATAATAACCATCAAAATCGACAAAAAAATTTAAAACCACAAGAAAATAAAAAACAAAAAAGTATATTTAAAAAAAATTGGGCTGTCAAATGGACTAAAGGGAAACTAACTCAGATTATCAGATGGAAAAAAGATAATTTTCAAATATTCAGTTTTTAAAAATTGTTATAAGACAATTATTATTCTTTGAGATTGTTTCTGTCAGGAAGACTAAAAAACAAACTGTTTGTATGTATGTGTATANTATAAATAAATAGGATTTATTTAATTTCAAATGTTCCTGGTAAACTGTGCTCTTGTGTCCTCTATATATCCACTGTATCCTATTTAAATGTGCTCCTGTATCCTCTATATATCCACTGTATCCTTGTATCCTCTACATATCCTTTGTATCCTGGAAAACTGTGCTCTTGTATCCTGCTGAACTGTGTTCCTCCTCTGTATCCTTGTATTCTCTATATATCCTCTGTATCATTGTAAACTGTGCTACTTATCCAATAGTGTATATGTATGTTCTCTGTATCCTGTATCCTCTATATATCCTCTGTATCCTGTAACGTGTATACACTTTATATATATATGTATATATGTATATCCTGTTATTACTCCCCCCGGAGAAACCATCATATCCTAGTAAACTAGTTCTACAATGAGAAGTAAACAGATTAGGATTGATGGAGAAGGAATTATTCTCCATGTTGGAGCCACATCATTTTATGATTTTATTCAATCTAAACCTAGCCCAATATACTTCAACATCCTCCCAATTGTTGTAAGATAAAATTAGAAAATCAAATACAAATATCAGATTTAAAAGAGTGTTGTTTAAAAACTGCGCTCCCTCTTATCCAAAAAAATTAAGACTAAACTATCCCCTGTAATGGCCGCCTATTCTTGGCATAATATAAATCTAATATAAAAGTTTGGATTGATGTATACTGTATACTCAGCTCCTGGCACTCCATCCAACCCTCAGGATCAGCGCACAAATCACAAATCAACAGAAAACTAACAAACGGAATAGAAAATTTTAAAAAATATAATACCTTTTTAAAATTTAATTTTTTTTACAAATTATCCTTTAACATTTTACAAATATATCTTTTAAAAATGGGTTTATCTTTATATAATTAGAAATTCAAGTCGGAAATATATTTGTGTGACCTCTAAAACTCCAGAGTTAAATGCAAAGAGAATAGAATATATATTACTGGAAAAAGTGTAAAACAGTCATTTTGTTGTACTGTTTCCATACTACAGGTGTACTTCACATATTTGTGCTATATAACCTTTTGGGCCCTGGAACATCATTTTATAGAAAATCTAAAATTAATATTAAAAGAAAACCAAATTATGAAATAGGCTGGTTTCATAATTGACCAATGATAATTTCACATAGACAATGCCTTTCACTTTACAAACGATGATTTTCCGTTATAACTATGAATCAAATGATGTTTTTATTCGCCTAATTCATTTTATAAAGTTTATTTAATAGCTATAAAAATTCGAAATTGAAATGAATAGTCTAGGGAACATACTGTATTAATGTACGCTACTGCATATAATTAGTGAACATTTACATGATTTGTACACTTTGAACTTCCTTTCAGGCTGAAAGGGACTGACAAAATTCATACCGAGGGATTTTCTAAATTCCACTCTAATATATATTCTATTCTCTTTGGAATAGAGAAATATTTATTAACAAATAGTTAATTTTTTACCAATTGGAATGAAAATCCATTTTTTAGTGTTGGTCTGTTTGTATCTTAAAATCTTCGAAATATCTTGACGATTGGACCTCACACGCTATATGTCCCTAGGGAAGAATTTTACCCAGTCAGGATAGTAAAATGTCTCTCAATTTTGTTTCCTTTTGAATTTTGAAAACTGACCCAATTTTATTTTACGACTTAACATGACTAAAGGTTTTTTTTAGCCTGTTAAGATAATTAGAAATTGTCAAAAAGCTATAAAATTTTTCTAAATTTTGAAAATTAACAAATAAAATCATTCATCGAATTCGAATTATTTTACTGATCCTGTAAACTAAAAATAGCCCGCTGAAAACAACAAAAAAAACTAAGAAAACGTTAATGTTGGTAAAAACACAGTCCTTTTTTCTTTTTTTCCATTTCCCAGTGTATATTAATATTCTGATATTTGACCAGTAGTTGGCTAATATCCGTCTCTCTACCCTTAATGTCAAAGTAGACATTTCTTACACTGCAGTTTTGGATGGTTTCCAAACTATAGATATTTTATACTGTCACGAGGTTTTTAATCTTGGATACTTTTTAGACATTCCAGGGTAAAATCTACATTTTAGACATTCCAGGGTATAATCTACATTTTAGACATTCCAGGGTATAATCTACATTCTAGACATTCCAGGGTATAATCTACATTTTAGACATTCCAGGGTATAATCTACTTTTTAGACATTCCAGGGTATAATCTACATTTTAGATTCCTAGCCAGCATATTTTCGTATCACTTGATGATATTTTTGATTGCTTGCATCTGATAATTGTCAAAACGGGTAAACCGATCAACCCAATTAACAATACTAAAAATCTTATATATATCATTTTTTTTTCAATCCACCAATGAAAACAGAAAATGGACAATATTTTACACTGTTATTTTTCATATACCCTATTGGAAGAAAAGCAATTAAAGAATCATTCAAATGGTAAAGTTATCTCAAGAAATTGGGACGTGAAGTGCCCTGTGAGCCTAATAATCTATTTTTATCCATTCCTTGGTTTAAATTTTATTATTATCTATTTCTAGGTTTATAATCTATGTTTATCTATTCTTGGGCTTTGTAGAATAAATAGGAATTAAATAAATAGGATTTATTTAATTTCAAATGTTAGTCATTTTATGAGCATGCATAGCGGTTCGGTTGTTGATGATTCTTGAACTCCTCCGTGTTTCTAAGCTTCTTCTCTGGCACTGGGTTATCTATCAGAGCTGGAACAATATTCGTGTCTGGAACAGTAAATCTATCTGGAACAATTTGTTGGTCTGATCAGGAACATTTAGAACTTGTAGAAACACGAAAACCGCTTTTTATTGTTAAACATGCAACATATAAATATTCATGCAAAATTTATTTCAACAACAAAAACATGCAAGATATCACCAGATATCGTTTAGCTGGCAGGGTTATTAATTCAGCAACATTCTTAACAGGTTACTACTGGAACTTGGATTTGTTGAAGGAAAAGTTGTGCTGTTAAAACTCCTTGATGATGTTTTCGTTCTTGAAATCTTTCTGCTACTCCCGGAGCTTTCCGGATCTAAGCGAAAATATATACATACTACAATAAATAAAGGTTAACCGTGTAACCTAAGAAAATATCTCACATTGATATTTTCTTTACTATGATCAACACCCTGTGCCGAGCAATTATAAAAATAAAAATATTTTGAAACTTGTGTTAAAATGTTTGAAAAAAACTAATATGAAAGCATTTCTACTGTGAGACCTCCATGTAGAATCCCCTTTGAAACACTCTCATTTTATATTATATATGAAATAAAATTAAATGAATATTAACTTAAATTTGCTCTTTGAGGTCGCACTTTAGATCTTGATCTTTTGGTTGTATATATAGGAGTGCCCCTTCTTTTGTGCTCAGAGCCTCCCTGTGCTGCGCGCGCTCGTCTATCCGCTTCTCTTTACGCGCTTGTCTGAGCAGATGCAAAGGTCTAGTTCCTGACTATTTAGATTGAACTCATCTATCTAAACAGCTGTACTAAGAGAATATAGACTTGGTTTACCCATACTTAGAGTTTATAATCTATATTTATCTATCCCTGGGTTTATAATCTATATTTATCTATCCTTGGGTTTAAATCTATATTTATCTATCCTTGGGTTTATAATCTATATTTATCTATCCCTGGGTTTATAATCTATATTTATCTATCCCTGGGTTTATAATCTATATTTATCTATCCCTGGGTTTATAATCTATATTTATCTATCCCTGGGTTTATAATCTATATTTATCTATCCCTGGGTTTATAATCTATATTTATCTATCCCTGGGTTTATAATCTATATTTATCTATCCCTGGGTTTATAATCTATATTTATCTATCCCTGGGTTTATAATCTATATTTATCTATCCCTGGGTTTATAATCTATATTTATCTATCCCTGGGTTTATAATCTATATTTATCTATCCNCCCCCCCCCCCCCCTTAGTTTATCTCGAATCAATTCATATTAATAATATTTGAGGACATTTTTTTGATGATTTTTTTTGTTGGGTAAGACTAAACGTAAAAAGGGGGGATTAAAACGCCTTTAAGTAAAAGTCCAATTTTTATATTTTTCTGAAAAAATGTAGCTCTGGTTAAGTTCTTGTTACATCTTTGCAAAGAATTTAAGTTGAAAAGTAATGTATTTATCCGCCTGGAGGTACGTATCTCGGGGTTAGTTTAAGTATAAAGTGTTAAGGAATGCATCTGGAGACTCTTAAAGGTTTTATTTTCTCCTGAGGATGTATCCGTCCTGGCACACAACATTTAGTATGTGGCTTTTAAACGTCAAATGGTTTGTCTTTATTTGTTAGAAATCTACGAGTATGATACCAATTTTATCAAAATAAATAATTGTTTAAAAACACCTTGAGTCTTGAGTCTAAGTTGAATAAAAATATAATATCTTCGTCAATTTTAAAGATAAAAACCCCAATATTGAAAGGTTACAAGACCGACAATTTAATATTTTTTTGGGATTAAAACAAAAATTGTAAAACCAATTCCGTGGATCTTTCTAGTTGGCATAGCTACACCTTTCTTTAGTTGATCAGAGTGTAAAAGAGATTTATCAATCTAAAGACAGATCTTATTTGAGCAGAACAGATTTATTTAGGGCTGCAGTATCAATCAGATACTAAAAGCCTCACTAGTAGGTTCAGTAGGGTTTCTACTACTAGCCTTAGTATTTACTATCTACATGGAAATAAGAAAAATGCACTGTCCGTGGTGAAATACCTCAAGGTTGTTGGTTCTACTAGGGAGGGGGTGCAGGGACACCTAGCCCCGCGAATCGTCCTAGCCTTAGGATTCGAAGATATTTAAAATGACCTAGCGCTATCCCTATCCTGAAGAGTAGAATACGGCTGCAGGATTTAAGATATATGAATCTAAACCCCCCCCCCCCCCTCGTAATCTTAAAGAAAAATTCCCCCCCCTCTATTTCTAAAAAGTTCTATTGACCCCCCTAGGCCCTAACCCTACTAAAAATAGTTTCTTATACCTTTAAGTGCAGGGTAGGCAAATCCATTTATTTATTAAATTACGATATTTTTATATTACAATTTTTTTTATTTCCTGCTAATATTATTGATCTTTTAGTATATTTTTTTACTTAAGTAATATTTTGATTTTAATTAAGGGTTGTGAGGGTAAGCACACATCATAGAAAAAATATTACGTTATATATCAGTAATCCTGTTTCCCATTCGTTTTCAGAGTCTTTTCTATTTTTTACTTTACCTGCAAGGTTGATTATACCCAGCGTTTTGTGCTCTGCCCCTGTATTATAATTTTTTTGGGTGTACCTTAGAAACCAAAGTGAGCACTTATATTCTTCAGTAAATAATGCTTCTTAAATCATGTTTAATTTTTCTTGCAGGTGACTGCAGGTAGTTTCTATGTTTATTTTTAGAGTTAAAAATAATAGTATACTATAAGAAGGCTGAAAGAAAAAAGGAATTTTTGTTCAAAATAAAAAAATAAAAAAAATATCCTCCCTTCTTCTAATCCATGATCTAGTTTTCTTGAGCCGCTTGAAATAAAGGCATTTAAAACGCTGTTGTCCAAAATTATGAGGCAAGCCTCTTTGGGTGCATGCATTGTTGTTCTTCCTAGGTTGACCAACCTGGCAGTGGTCATTGATTACCTGTTCCAGGTCAAAAGCCTTCAGAGTAATTTCACTCAGGGGCCAACCCCCTCCCCCCTGAAACTGCCTATGAAATAGATATTATAGAATATAATATATCTAATGTGTAAAAATGTTGAGAAAAATATTTAATATTTTAATAGTTATGTAATGTTTTTTGGATATTCAAGAAAACATTTTTTAATATTGGTTTTAATAAATTTTATAACAAAATTGTATAAATAATCATATGATAGCAGCTTCTGGTAATTGATATCTCTATTTTTCTTAAAATCTCCTTTTTCTTGTTTTGAATTATTGACCAAATATCGACTAATTTTGAAAAAGAATTTTTTTTTGCTGTGAAAAGGGGTTCTACAGTGGTGTCTCCATTCGATAATTGGGTAAAGGTTGATAGTGTAAATCTTATCATCAGAGAGTTCCCGTCCAGTTTTAGATAATTTAGTTAAGATTTAATTAGAAAATTTAAGTTTGTACAGGTAATGACTCTATTTCTAATATATAAATCTAGATTTAGGTTGGTTCTCATATAAACATTAGAACAGCTTAACCGGTTCGGCGCTAACTTTTGTGGAACCCTTGGATAAACTATCCAGAGCTGGGAACTTTAAATTGGTGGATATCAGGATTAATGCTTGATCCACTCTTTTTCTTAATCTCGAGAATAATAATGCTTATTCTTCTCTTGTTATTAATCTCCAGATTAATTAACCGATCGGGATTAAGGATATCCCATTCTAAAGTTTCAGCTCCAGGATACAGGGTTGACGCGTACAAGGCGTCTAACAAGTTGGTTTGAAGAAAATCAAAGCCGCAACGTTCACAAGGGCGTATACAGGGAGGGGGGCAGTGCCCACCCCCTAGACCTAGAGCTATCACACTTTTAAAATCTGAAACTGAAGAGTTAAGAACATTGAAAAATGAGTTTGCTGGATTTTTCTGCTAGTTTTGTTTGAAGGAGAGATAAAGTACTACTTGTAAGGTAATTGGACTGTATGTGTACCGTACCTAAAAAGTATCCAAGAAGCCAAATGTTTTGAACTTTCAAATTTTTAAATCACAGAAGCAACGCCAAGACGAAAAAAAGGTGTGTTCGGAAGAAATAATGGTACGTTGTAACGTCATTTGATGAACAGTGAAGACGGACAAGTTTGCTCTGTATCCTGCAATTTGCTTGTTTTACTATGTACAACCGTATGCAGTCAAAACATAAACAAACAAAATGTGAACATAGCAGTTTTCTCTGTAAGTATCACTATACTAAATCAAAGAATTATTCAAAAAGACGATATCGAATTTGTCACTGTATTCCCATGCTTATTAGGACACCCTGTATAAACAAAGATACAAATATACAAATATAAGCAGAGAGCTTTATTTTTGATAGATGTATTTTCTTATACGTACAGTAGGTTTACTTGATCAGTTTAATCATTGACATCTATTTCCATCTGTAAGAGAGCAGTGAGTATACCTTTAATTGAGACTTTGATTATAAAATGTATTGTATTGAGAAATAAAGGAGGAGTGTCCGAGGGGGATCTTAATGATTATTATCTTCTAGGAAATCTCCGCATCGAGAATATTTACTGTTAATTGAAAACCTAAAGATTTTGTCAAACAATTTAGTTTTAATCAAAAAACAAGTTCATGTAATGTCAAGCAAATTTTAGCTAGATTTTTTATGCTTTTAAGATTACTGGTATATTATTACAGAGCGTCTTATATCATATTTCATTATTTCAAAGCTTTATCACCAAACTACAGACATGAAAAGGCAAGTTTTTTCAACCTTTTTCACACAATTTATTATTTTCGCCTTAAAACGTTTATTTTCCCATTCAGCCGATAAAACCCTGTTAAGCTACCTAGCTCGTGAAAAAATTACATAATTTTCAAGTGGGGGGATGATTTTTCAGGAAAATTTACACCCTTTCTATATTTAAGTCACATTTTTACATAATAAGAAATGTTAATAAAGGAACTGAACACTTACCACAAACTCTTTTTGCATAATTCCGTCAAAACTCTTATATACAAAGAAAATCAACTAATCTCGAATATAAATTTTTGATTGGAGAAATCTTGGAACTCGAATAAACACTAAATCAGTCTTGACAAGAAATTAAACTTTGAACTTTGTTAACTAAACATTTCATCAAATAAATCTTGGAACTCTTATATGAACTAGTTGGTTAAATAAAATCATCTGCCTTAAAGGGAGTGATCGCGAAAAATTAAAGGGGGTATAGCCTAACGTCGAAAAATATTCGATGGTGATCGATACTAATCTTACCTTCTTTATGTTGCGTCTATAAGGAGAAAATTGTTAAAAACGACTCATACCATACAAATTCAGAAAGTTGCAAAATTCGAATCGGATCGTAAATATATTAATTTAATTCCAAACAAATCGTTGATAAATTTTTTAAAAGAGATTTTTTTACCCCAGGACATGATCGTGTTGCTACGATCAAATCTCGGAATTTTTTCTATTGCGAAAGTTTGGTGTTGTCTGGGTTTATATTGATCTACCAAGGGTTGTAATCTGGCAGCACATTCATCTATCCACGCTTCATTCATACTGAGAAGAGGGTTGACAAGATTGCAGCGGCCTAAGGGCTTCTTAGGCAGAGAATAATAGAGTGGAGGAATTCTTCTGATATACTGAAATGAGGCCAGGGTGTCATAATGATAGGAAACATCAAACTCATTGCTCCCTAACATCTGTAAGCCCGGATTGATCCGTCAGGTGGTCATAACTGCTTAACCAGATGTCGGCTTCAGATGTTTTTGAAACCACAGGTTTGTGTGGAGTATGGGAATCGAACCCGTGAACACCAGTCTGGACACCAATCTAGATACTGACTGTTGACATTGGACAAGTGTGCTTAACTTTAGTGATCTAACGAGAACTGATGTCACACACTCTTCACCCCAATTTCATCTAGCAGCTGTAAAACATCGTGCTAGTAGGTCGAATGTGTAGTATTATAGCGGATTTGGCGTAGGACAGAAGTGGAGTATAGCGGATTTGCGAATGTCGAAAAATACACCATCATGCAGAAACAGAGAGCAAGGAGAGCAAGAGACACCTGGTGGCAAAATAATCGTCGTTTAATAATATATAAGACAAATATCCGCGTTAGATATTGCAACTTTCTGAAATTTGTATAGACGCTACGTTCTTCGGTATGAGTCGTTTTTAACAATTTCCTCCTTATAGACGCAACAGATATAAGCAAGATTAGTAGCGATCACCATCGCATATTTTTCGACGTAAGCCTATATACCCCCTTTCATTTTTTGAGAACACTCCCTTTAAAGGGACGGTAAGCGTAATTTCAAGTGAAATTGCAGATACAGGAAACAGACCGTACATTAATACTGATAGATTCATTACAGTCGTCTCTGAAGTCTCGTTCTTTAGGAGTAACTCTGTATTTTTAAAATTCGGTGATGGTGATGGACCAAACCTCTGTAGAGTAAAAAAAAGTAGAGGTTAGTTCCACATTTATTGAAAATATATTTTGGTCTGGGTTGACGGCCTCGTCAGTTTCTGCAAGGAAAGTTATAAACAAACTGTATGTTCAGATTTCACTTCATAAGAGAAGCATTAATCATATCTCCGAAACCATATCCTAACTATTTTTGTACCATCGCGTTGTAAACTAGTAAACTTTGCCTGTAATATTTACTCAATAACTAAGTATGTATCACGTGTGTGTTACCGTTGAAGAAGGAACGGCATCCTTAGTGATGTTACAAAACATTTTTAAATTTTTCGTTATTAACTTGTGTCTATCATCTTTTTTAACAATTTAAATTCTTGGGTTTATAAGGGCAAAAGTATATGCGGTCCTTTTTAATATTTTAAAACATTCTTTTCCAGTTTTTAATATTTAAAAATGCTTTGCTAAATTTCATAGGGTATTACTAGTCATACAATAGACGACTTTACAATCTATTTATATATGTAAAGTCGCCTGATTTGCCCGATATATATATAAAGTCACCTGATTTGCCCGATATATATGTAAAGTCGCCTGATTTGCCCGATATATATGTAAAGTCACTTTATTTGCCCGATATATATGTAGTCACTTTATTTACCCGATATATATGTAAAGTCGCCTGATTTACCCGATATATATATGTAAAGTCACTTGATTTTCCCGATATATATGTAAAGTCGCCTGATTTACCCGATATATATGTAAAGTCACTTGGTTTGCCCGATATATATGTAAAGTCGCCTGATTTACCCGATATACATGTAAAGTCACTTTTATTTGCCCGATATATATGTAAAGTCGCCTGATTTGCCCGATATATATGTAAAGTCAATTGATTTGCCCGATATATATGTAAAGTCACTTTATTTGCCCGATATATATGTAAAGTCACCTGATTTGCCCGATATATATGTAAAGTCGCCTGATTTACCCGATATATATATGTAAAGTCACCTGATTTGCCCGATATATATGTAAAGTCGCCTGATTTGCCCGATATATATGTAAAGTCAAGTCATCTGATTTGCCCGATACAAATGTAAAGTCGCCTGATTAACTGTCAATTAATTCCGGGTCTTTCTGATTATGACTGCAACAATTATATCTTCGGTTACGTAGTTAATTTTTTTTGGCAATTTTACGACGCCACTTGATAGTAAAAATACCTTTTAAGTTTCAATCCTATCATCTTCTAAAGTCATAAAATACAATTTTACTTCTTTTTCAACCAAGTCCAATTCCCCTGTTTCACGTAAACGAATTTTACCCTCTGAGAATTTAAGAAAAGAAAAATTTTCAAAGTTAAATTCAATTCACATTTGATTTAAGGAAAATATAAATCTAAAACTGCGAAGGAATGTGTTAAAAAATCCTCCCTTCTTTTCATTCCAAAAATACAAACTTTTCTAAAATAGAGTTCAAGTTTAGATTTTTGACAATCATGATTAAATTGATGCAGGTTTACAACAGCACTATTTTTATTATAATTGTGCAGGCATAAATATTCAAATTTGCACAGCTGTAAGGACTGAAGAATCACTAGAGTACAGTCTTTGTTTGGTGAACACGAATAGTTTAGGTTGTTGGTTGGTTTGGAGTAGGTTTACAGGTTTACAGGTCTGCAGACTAAACTCTATATCGTGGAACACTGAATGTCAATTGAAACATAATTATATTTATATTCAGCTTCATCAAGAATACAATATCCTTTAGTGAAGCATTCACCTCCACCATTCAGGGATACCTAGTGAATCATATACAGTAGGTTAGATGCGTCACGACGCAAGATTGCGTATCAAGACTCCCGCGTTACGACAGGGTTACGCAAGGCAAAAGTTCCCATAGTTATCTTATTATCTGTACACACGTTCACTTTACCAGCAGGGATACTTGTATAATCATTCAATACAGTTAGAGTCACGTTCTCGTACGCAGGCAGCAATTGGAACGATGAGCTAGGGGTCTGTACTCAGTAGCAAACCCTGAGCTGAAGTCGAAATGAGAAAAGTACAACTAGACGAGAATATCCCATCACTGGTTAGATAAAGTTCACTACAGTGGATATATATCTCTCAGTCTATATTGAATACACACACTACTACAGATTGATCCTGCAGATTCCAAATCCAATTCTGGATTTTCAAAGATAGGATGTATACAGTATACAACCTCCCACTAATTATACATCGGGTATACCCGATCTTACATACTTTAGAATATGTATACATAGTCAAATATCCAGCACTGCCAGTAGTAGTGACTGGGGTTCATTATGCTAGATAAAGATGCCTGGGCTAGGTTTATCTCGAGCTTATTGAGCAGGATCAACTGCATCTGGTTCTCCTCCTCCTCCTTGCTCAACCTCAGCACTGGCAGGTTCAACCTCCTTTCCTCCTTCTCCGGGTTTATCATTCACGTTCTCCATCTTCTCCTCGTTACCACCTGAAATAAGAAGCAGAAGTTTAGAGAAAGTTTAATGTTGAGATGAGATTTAATCCTAATGCTCGCGAATATCTAAGAAAATGACAAGGTTTGGTCAAGTATTCGTGATACTAGAAGGAATAAATTGCGGAACGGACAGGGGTATTTCCGCTTCAATCAACATTTGAATTCAAGTCCAAAACTTTCAAAACCATGAACCTGGTTGGGAAGGATTGAGAGAAATGGTTGAAGAAGAGAGTTCAATAAACTAAGAAGAAAGAAACGAAATGGAACAAAATATGAAATAAACGAAGGAACAAAATAAAATAGGTGAAGCATGGAAAAAATGAGAATAAGATGGGTAGGGTAATTAACGTAAATTTGACGTGTCGATGGGTCGAGTAAAGGATGTTGTTGTTTAAAGTCTAATAATAAAATTATTTTAATAATGCTAATACTACTACTAAAAATAATAATACTACTACTAATACTAAATTGCAGTAAACGTTCTGCAGTATGGAATTTTTTCTACAACATGACATTATACTTCCAATTGTTTACAATAACAACATGGTTTATTTCTGCCCCTAATATCAATCAATCAACATTTGGGATTGATCAGATGGACTTAAATGGATCCTGAATGGAAAAGTAAGAGAGCAGAAAGAATAATCCTTAGGGTAAAAAAACCCTACCTTCTGCCGTGTAATAATCCACCTTCCCCGGCATACCGTGATTTCCAGTCTGCTGGTTCATCTAATCATACAGGTTATAATTAGTATGATTAGTAATAATTAGTGTAATTAGTATAATACCCCTTTAATACCTAAACAACCACTTTTAATCAAATCCAATTTAAAGCTATAAGTAACGAAATAAATGTTAACTTTAATCAATGCATGAAAATAGTCCCACCTGTGGTCTGGCTATAGGAGAAGGATATCCCTGTACTCCAGGGATACCAATATTATACCCTAATGAACTCATCCTCAGCTGAGCCAGCTGATTCATACTGTTCAGATTGTTCATCCCAGTAGCAGCCGCCATCTTCTGCTGGTGTTCCATCTTCATTTTAGTTTTAGGAGACGGAGGTCCGTTCCGTCCGTTATAGTTATGGTTAGGTCCTGCTCCATAGTTATCTGCTAACCCTGATTTCTGGTTTCCTAAACCCTGAACATCAGTTTTCAGGAATGGTAGACCAGCAACATGGTTAGCTCGCATCTGTTGTTGTTGCTGCTGTTGCTGCTGTTGCTGAGACAAGTAGGAACCTAAAACAAAAGGTTTGTTTAAGGTTTGATGTGATGTGATTTATATGATAAAACTTTTTGCTCATATATATATATATTTATTTCTATGTCAGCTATAGCTGACCAAATAACTTGACCAAATTGGTTGAACTTTTTTGAGGGAACCCATGGGTATTGGGTACCCTGGGGGTAACATAGACTAAAAAAAAGATTTCTTTTTCAAAATTCTTATTTCACGGGCAACGCCGGACATTCAGCTAGTTCTCCATAAAATGGTCATAACCAAGATAAAGGTGAAAAGGTCTTAATTTGGTTGAACTTTTCAAAGAAAGCTAAACTCGCCTTAAATCAATAAAGAACAAACACAATGTAAATTGACTCCTTGCTGTATTGTTCTTATTAATTTCTTTTATCGTCATACCTAGTTCACTGTTCTGACTTTATGGCGTGAATTTACTGATCTTATAATAAAATAGAAGGAGTATGAATTAATAATTTATAAACAAATACCGTTCAACCATCCTTTTTAATTTATGAACACTATAATATTGTTCAATCATCCTTTACAATTTATGAACACTATAATACCGTTAAACAACCCTTTGCAATTTATGAACACTATAATGTCGTTCAACCCTTCTTTATAATTTATGAACACTATAATACCGTTCGAACCTCCTTTACAATTTATGAATATAACACTATAATATCGTACGACCCGCCTTTACACTTAATGACACTTTGATACCGTTCAACCCCCCTTCTCAATTTATGAACAACCCTCTTTAACAATTTATGAACACCGTTCAACTTTCGTTCACATTTTATGAACACTTTCAAAGTTCATAAATATTGATATTTTCCTACCTTGCATTGCTGCATTAAGAGTAAGCTGAGGTTGTCTGTTCGCTAAACTTTGATAAAATGCTGTCTGTGTTGGCGGAGCGTTCCCACGCTGCATCCCTGCAGGGTTCGGGTTCACGTAGTTAAAGTTGCTGTGTTCATACTGGATATATGTGTTAGGTAGAGTTCCCAGTCCTGTCTGTAGATACGGAGAATTGTTAGCTCCGGACCCTGCCTTGGTACCTATAGGTCCGATCTGGTTGTTATGTTTCGAGATGAGGTTCGCCTGTGAGATTAGATGATTGTTAGCGGAGTTCTGTTGAGCTCCAGGATAGTGTCCTGTACCCTGGAGTCGGTATCCAGCTGCACCATTAGAACCAGTAAATAGATCTGTACCAATAGAATGAGTTCCTTGCATGAGAATAGATTGGTTTAGTTGATTTGCTCCGTAAGGATTATACATAGTAGAGTTACGATCTAAAGGATAAGCCCAAGGTTGAGGTTGCATGGCTCCCATTTGATTCATCTGGGTCGGAGGGGAAGGAATCGCTCCAGGTATAGCGTTGTTAGCCATCCTACCATATTGCATGGGGTTGTTGGGACGATTGTCCTGATCCATGACATGTTGTTGTTGCTGCTGTTGTTGCTGTTGTTTAACCTTTGGAACATTGCCAGGGTTGGGACCGTTGTCAACTTTATCGTATCCACCGCTGTTATCTACAGGAGCTCCGTCCTGAAAACCTTCAAACCCGGAGTTCTCATTGAAGTTAGATGAATCTGTCCAACTAGCAGAAGCGGTTGGATTCTCAGGAACCACGGCCATACCTGGAGAATCCCAGAGTTTCTTAGTGTTGGCAAGCTTAGCTGAGAGATCATCAGTGCTAGGAGAGACAGGGAGTCCTTGAGGACCAAGATGAGGCATAGAACGCTGAATGGATAAAGGTGGTTTGCCCTGGGAGGATAAATCATCTCCACCGAAAGTAAAATCAAGCTTAACGTCAAGATTATCTTCTGGCTTGCCCAAACCTACGGGCATCTGTATCCCAGATTTATCCATCTTCTCCCCCTTCCCTCCTTTCAAAGCAGTATTCTCAAACACCATGGTTTGCATTCCTCCGTTATCCTTTCCCTGCTTAGGAGATGCTCTCATGTCAGGACCTTCAGATCCTTCTCGTCTAGGTGGAGGTTTCTCCCAAGCATTAGTTCCTATATCCTCTACTTGGAACACTCCCATCTTATCTCCTTCAGGCCATCCATTCTGCTCCATTCCCGAGGGTGATATTCCTCCAGATCTAGCTTGAGCCCTGGATACTTCACGAACCTTGGCCAATCTAGGCGGAAGCTTATTTTGCCGCCGCTCAAAAGAACTTTTGTTCTGTTTGTTGAAGTTATCTCTTGGATCTCTTGAATCCCTGGGATCTCTAGTATCTCTAGGATCTCTAGAATCTCTGTACCTAGGGTCATAAGCATTCTTATCTCCGCTCTTAGGACCAATCCTTTCAAAGCTTCTCCTGTCCTCCCTAATAACTGGTGGCCTAACCTTTCGGTTAACAACCTGCATGAACTCTCCTGCTTCACTCTGGTCGAACTCCTGGTCGTTATGACTGTTCTCTTGGTCCACCACCACTACACTAGCAAAGTCATGAAGATCAATATTCTCGATCCCAGAACGCTTTTTCACCAGATCAGACTCAGGGGTTTGCTCTCGCTGACCTTGTCCTGGTCCGCCTCCACGCCTAGCGCCACGGGACTCCCAGCCTCGACCTCCACGTCCTCGGCCTCGTTCAGCCTCCCTTCGACGCCTGTCCTCGTTCGAATGCTGACTTGAAGTTTCATCTTCGTTTTCATCATTCTTTCCAGGACGTCCTTTCTCCTCTCTTTTCCTTTGCATCCTTGGTGGTACCTGGTTTCCTCCACGGTTCTTAAACTCATCTTCATTCCAATCTCCAACATCGTCAGTATGCTCCTCAACCCCTTCACTGTTACGAGACATTCCACCTCGGCCACCGAAGTTTCCGCGAACTTTTCCTTCTCCTCTTCCTCTCCTACTGGGCTGACCTCTAGGCATGAATCCTACCGGAGGAGGTTGATTCATATTATCGGAGAACTTTTCAAAATTCTTTCTGTTCTTCCTCATTTCTTCAGTTTCCTCTCCCTCCGGTTCAACGTCCACAAATCTTCCATTGTTTCCTTTTCCTCTGATGTCTCCTCGTCCTCCTCGTGTTCCACGACCTCGTTCAACACGGTCTGGTCTCTCTCCGCCCATCCCTCGACCTCCCCGGGTACTGGTGTTAAACTTTCTATTATCCAGCATTTGTCCTCTTCCTCTACCACCACGTCCTCGTCCTCCTCCGTTCTTGTCCTCCCTCTCCAAGGTGTCTAGGAGACCATCCTCGTCATCGCTTATGTTTTCCAGCATATCAGAGTCTAGAAGGGGGTTCAATTTTTCTTGAGGTTCGACCTGAACGGGTTTAACTTCAGCCTTGGTGTCACGTTTCTTCAGCTGAGTCATTCCCGTCGTCTCCCTGTGATTCGCCGCCTCAAGTTTCTCTCTTGTAATAGGACCTGGAGCTTGCCGCGCAACCTTCTTAGTTTCCTCTGGAGTATCACGGAAATATCCTCTTATATCAGTAATCGGAGCTTTCTTCGTCTTCTTCTCACTGTCATACTCAAACAGAGACGTTTCTGGTTTCCTTGGTTTCTCTTCTTTAAACTCTGGAAGTTTCTTTGTTTTCTCAACAGAGTTCCGAGAATTCTTTCCTTCTTTGGATCCGCGGGATTCTTTGGAAATTCGAGAATCTCTGGAGTTCGGACGACTTGACTGCTCCGCCTCGAACTCCTGTCTCTCACTGAGCTCAGCACTCTCCACATCATCTACCCAGTCCGTGATGGGTTTAGGAGGTCTAGCACCCCACTCACTCGTTCCATTCTCGAGTTCAACCTGCAAAATGATTTTAAGAAATTATTCATCATTTTATTTTAGAATTTATTTAAATACAAAAAAATTTTTATTTCAGGATGTGTACAAATGAACAGATGAGTGAACACTGAAATATCGTTGTTGGATAATTACTCTCATCGCAGGGGACATTGGTTCCAAAGCTAGCAATTAGCCCATTTCTAGCACTGAGTATAACCAACATTTATTAAGCATGACGAGGACAACAATTCCAATAAAAACTATTTTCTTAATCAAAATTATAACAGGGCCCACAAAACATTTGGGCCCGATCGGTTCAGCCGTTTTGACGTTTATTGGATACAAACTGACAAACAAACAGAGAGACAAGCTAAGTGTATATATTGACTAGGCTGTGCCCATCTTCTAGTTCAATTGTGAACATGTTCTCTTTTGTAAAACAAAAACAAACAAAAATTTGGGCCCAATCGGTTCAGTCGTTTTGAGGTTTATTGGATACAAACAGTTTTACAAATTCAAAAAATGTTGTTTTCTTACGTAAGTGCATAAATCAAATCAAATCAAATCAAATCAAATCAAATCAAATATTATTTATTTACGCAGAAACATTGATAAATCATTATTACAAGTGGTAGATTAATTGTCAACTGATTAATGGGTGAAAATTCATATTGATATGAATTCTCGAAATCAGGAAATGTTCCAAAACGCGACATGAGCTGAAATCCGGTATTTGTTTCAAAATAGGGATATGTTCGAAGATGAAAACAAGAATCATTAATAACTAATTCTTTCACCTTAATATTAGTTTAAACTGAACATTTATCGTTCAACTCGGCTTAAATTTAAAGATAAATACACTTGAAAAAGATAACTTTGCAGATTTGGCTCAATTCTAACACTCAGTGTTAGAAATGGGCCGAAAACTGATAAGTATAGCTTGTTGAAAACATGTAGGAATTCTCACTCTTTTAGACATAGAAAAAGGACAATATCTTCCACATTATTGATCAGATAAGGGTTTCAAGGGCACCAATGTAAATCGTATAATACTATCTTTGCATAGGGGGTTGAACTTTAAATTTCGCTTAGAGTCCCTTTAAACAAATTCCTATATCATGTAAACGTATATTGATGAGAAACCATTACTGTTTTTAAACTGTAACCTGGACAAAATATTTGCCAAGGATTAAACAGAAGTGATCCAAACTAAAATTGAAAGAGTAAATGCTTTAGTATTTTACCTCCTGAGAATCCGAGTTGGAGAGAAGAGATGTTTGTCTGTTATAAACTGGAGATCTACCAGACCTCCCGCTCCATCTTCTCTCACCTCTGAAAATAAATTCAGATTAAAAACGTTGACAATTGAAATTACTTATTTATTTTCTATATTGGATTTGTCAAAGTTCCCCCCCCCCCCCCCTCCACAAAGTAATAAAATTTTATCAACAAGATTCAAGCGTAATAAAAAACATATATTTACTTGTTTTCGTCAGTGTTGGTGAAATCTGAGAAAGGTGGAGTTCCCTCCGAACTCCTATTTCTCTCTCTATCATCAAAACTCCGAACCTGCTCCTTCCGTCCAGAATATTTGAATTCATCGTCATGAGTGTCGTCATATTTCCTATGTTCATCAGGCCTAACCTTCTCTTCCTTGCGATCAAACCTGGGCGGATAGTATCCGTCCCGACGGGAATCTAACCTTTCTCCTCGCTCGTTCCTATCATCGAATCTGTTCTCTCGTCTATCGTCAAATTGTCGTGGTTTTCCTCTCTTCTCATCAAAGCCCCACTCCTTCCTTTCAACCAGAGGGGTTTTATTTTCCTTCGAACTATCATCAAATCTTCTAGTTTGTTGTCTCTCCTCCCCCCTGAAGTATTCTTCTGAACCAGGTCGTCTGTATCTACTCTCCTCCTCCTCACGTCTCTGCCTAGCTCGCTCAATATTCTTTATTACTTCTTCAGATTTCTTAGTTCTCCTCTTCTCATCCTCTTCAATCCCGAACCCAACAGGTTTCTTCATTTCTTCATAGAAATTATAGGATTGAGTACCATGCGCCTTTTCAACCTGATCCGCCCAGTTCGGATCCGTTCTTGGAGATTCAGCCTCCACATCCTCATCATCACTCTGTAATCTCTTGTTGTAATCGAAGTTATCGTCGTCATAGGTCCAATCGTCTCCAGCCAAATCGTCCATTCGACGCAGTTTTTCCTTGTCAATAATAGACGGAGGTGTAAATTCAGATTGAAGGGGTCGGCCTCGAGGCTGAGGTTCCCGTCTGTGTCCGGGACGCTCTCGAGATATTCTCCGGTTACCAAGGGGCTCCGTGGGTCCAGTAGGGAGCTCCATCACGTCCATGAAGGGAGGCATGATAGACTTGTACTGGTTGGGAGGAGACTTGTGACTGTGTGCCAAAGCACCAGGAGGAACTGGTTTGTGAGGCTGTGGAAGAATAATTGGATCGGAGTCTGTCTGATTATCAACCGATCCTTGACCTGGCTTCATTCCACCCTGTGTCCAGTTTCCATAGGTTTGAGGTCGAAGATTTGGTCCGGATCCAAAGTTGGCAGGATCTTCCCTTCCAGCTTGCAATTCTTGCTGCGATCTGACAACTTGATTCTGTACCTTGAGATCCGACTCCACTGAACCCAACTTGGCTCCTCCCTCTCCGGTTCTCAAACTGGGAAACTCCTGCCCGAAGAGCGGAGATTTCTGATGACCGAACGCTAGTGTTCTCCCTGGCTGCTGACCGGGCTGAGCTGCACCCGTTACACTGCTCCATGATTTAACTCCAGAAGGTTTCTGAGCTGCTGAGGGGATGGGGGGTTCCTTTTGGGATTCTGGTGCGGGCTTTGGCACACTAAACAATAATAGATTTTAATAAAGGCAATTTTAAAATTGTTTTAGTAAAACCACATTGATTTCTTTAAAAAAATGAAATCGAAGGATAAAAATGACACCAACCTATTCTGAACTTCTCCCTTCTCTACAGATCCTGATCTCTCTCCATCTTTAGTCCAGCCTGAGCCTCCTGTAGGAACCAGAACAACGGTTGGATCATTTCCTCCTTTCTCAGACTTTACACTCGGTAGATTGGCCGGGGCTCGGCGAGCTGTTGGTATTTTACCCAAGCTTTGTAATCCATGTTTCTGAGGGATACTCTTAGACGAGTTCTTATTGGGTGCACCCTAAACAATTATCAGCTCAGGAAAATTAAGTAATTTTTTTTTAGAAAATTGGAATTTAACTTGAAAATAATTCAAAAAAAGTTCGTAACATAAATGAAGTTGACAAAATAAAGACCCAGAAATAAGAAGCTAAAACACCTAAGAGTAGGTTTAATGGGTAGTGAGACGTAGTTGAATCAAGAAGACACAGTTAAACCACTTTTATTGAGCGCCAATTGTAGTTAATAGTTAGTGGTTCAATTTAATCTATATAGCTCAGCTGCGGCTTTAATTCAAGCTTAAGTGGTTTAATTTAGTGTACATAGTTCAACTACGTGTATGTTTTATGCTGTGGAGAGGTGGTTCAATTTAGTCTACATAGTTCAGCTATGTCTTCAATTCAAGTCATAAAAAAGCGGACTAATTTAGTCTACATAGTTCAGCTATGTCTTCAATTCAAGTCATAAAATTCAGATCCTTCTNGGATGAGTTGGATGAAAAAGATAAATTCGGGATTTCTCTTTTTCCTTCCCATTTTGCCACGATCAATGAAGGACCTGAATTAAAGGAAGAAAGGGGGTAGGGGGAGGCACGGGCGGTTTAAGCCAGGGTGGGTAAAGAAGAAAAGTTGCGTGAAAATCCCCCCCCCCCACTGAATACTTCAATTTACACCCCTCTTATTTGGGTAATGTTACATCGTCTATACGCAACATCCCCCCTGCTGAACTTCGGATATTGTAGTATAGCGTAGGTCAGAAGTGTCGAGTATATTGAAATTTGGACTTGGCCTTTGCTTCCGTTAGCTTGTGTTGCGGCAGTGACATCCTGCAAGGTCAATTAAATTACCGTCATTAATTCGTTTCTTATAGAAATCCGCTAGATTCGTTATTTACTTAAAACTAAGTGTCCTTGAGAGAAAATGAGCAACTCATACAAAACCTTCGGAGATATTTAAAGGGTTATTCGCCGAATAAAATTTTCCAATTCTTAAATTTAGATTTAACACTTTGAACCGGTAATATTGATTCGCTCTACTG